>NC_064427.1:2265000-2565000 GCF_023375975.1 Astyanax mexicanus
GTAATTAAATTAAACAGCTACAGTAATTATAATATCAAATACATATAATATCAGCTCAGTATTACACAAATACTCCTGATTTCAGTATTGGAATTATAAAATAAAAAAACAAGGAATTTATTTTATATTTCTATTACTGCCCAATACACGGTTCAGTTAATCTGAAGTTTGTTATAGTTATAGACATTTAAAGACAATTTTCCAGGTGGGTCTAAGACTTTTGCACAGTAGTGTTTTGGAGGAAACTGTAGCTGTGAATAAGCTGGTGATTTATCCACAGGTTTAACTGGATATGTGGATAAAATATTCCTGGTTGGAGGATTGCAGCTGTGGGACTGACATTTACTTACCAGAGAAGTTCCTAGACACCAGCATGGTGGTCAGAATGGCCCCCTGAGAGAAACAGGCCACAGAGCAATCAGTTACAGACCCAGGCATGCACACGCCAGTGGAATTTGGAGCCAATACCAACGCCCCAAAACTGTTACATCACAGTCTTCACTAATTTTATTTGACTTGTTTATTTCCTTTACTTGCAGCCAGAGGCAATGTCCAGAGAAGGGAGGAATTCTGATTGGAAGCTAAAAGCTAATGCTAGGCCAAAAAGGGATAACTGAAATAAGCGCTTCTACACTTAGCATTAGCATTAGCATAGGACTGAGGAAAAGGCTAAAAAAGCTCAATTCTAACCCAACAGACTACAACTACAGTTTTATTAGTAATCTAACTGTGCACAGAGAGAGAGAGGTCTGCAAAAGTATCTAGTAAATTATGGTACCCAGAATTATACAAAATTATAATTATATCATATTTATTTGTCGCTTTTGTCGTCCCATGCTTGTCTTTTTTAGTAGTGTTTTTAATATCTACTACTTTCTTCCACGCTTCATTATTGTAGTGTAGATTTACATCCAGCGCTCGTTTGACTTATTTGACTCATCTAAATAAGAAAAAAAAACATGGCGACACCACTGTTCCTTACTAGTTTCTCCAGCAGAATGTGCACAGGTTCGGTGCCTACTATTTATATATGAAATCACAACTTAAAATATTGAATAAACAAATAATTCTCTATAGTTTATTGTCTGCATACTGTACTAATCTATATCTGTTGGGAATCGTTTGATATACTCTTTAAATATAGAGAAAAAAAAGCTGTTCAAATATGACAAAAAAAATAAAAATGCGCTTTTTTGTGTAAAAATCCATTTCAGTAAAGGAACTTGCAGACCTTGAGTTTCCTCCTGGCGTTGAACTTCTTCAGGCACTCTACTGTCTCTTGTCTGTGCATCATGGAGGCCACAGTGGAGCGTTGCTGTGAAAGAGACAGACTGAATTAGAAACACATATCAGCTCAGAGCCGTGTGAACGTTCTGCAGGAACATGTCAATGCTGTGCTAACGTTATGCAACATATTGGCCATCTGTTCTATTAGTATACAGTATTCTGATGGTGATTATCAGTAGTGCAGTGTGCACTGATGGAGTGGTATATATAGCTGTAACTGGGCAGCGGCTATAGCTCTGGTTCTAGATCAATAATGAATTAACTTATGGCTATACAAAGTGCAAACCATCACTGATCATCAGTAAATTTTATTTGACATTTCATTTGAAGGAAATTAAGGGATCTGGAGGAAGAGTGGAGAGACACACAGTCCAAACTGCTCGAGGTTTAGTGTGAAGTTTCCACCAATCAGTGATGGTTTGGAGAGTCATGTCTGTCATCTGCTGGTGTTGATCCACTGTGTTTTATTATCGAGTCTAAAGTCAGAGCAGTTTTGTTTTCCCACAAAAAATCTTACAGCACTTTATGCTTCTTCCTTCTGCTACTGACAACTTTTATAGAGATGTAGATTTCATTTTCCAGCAGGATTTGGCACACTGCCCACACTGCTTAAAATACCAGTTGATTTTATATAATATTCTAATTCTCTGAGACACTCATTTGAATTAGATTTTTTATTGGCTGTAAGTCAAAATCAATAACAATAAAAGAAATAAAAGCCTAAAATAGATCACTCTGTGTTTAATACATCTATATAATATGCACTGTAAACCCATATGTTTTCTGTTTTACATAAAATTGAATATTTATAAACAATACTCAACTATTTTGAGTTAGTTATACATGTGTGGGCACATAAACTGTACTATTCAAACTGAGATCTTTGAGTTGAATTGACTTATTATAACTGAGTTTAGTCTGTTGTCATTAACTGCTTCTTTTCTATTGGCTTCTGTCACAATCTATTTGCATACTGGGCGTGTCCAACAGTTTCTGACAGACACTCACCATCAGTGTGTAGTGATTCCCCCTGGGCTAGCTTACAAATAAATCAACTTCCCCTTTAGTTGTAATAACTGGATGTTTTAATTTATGCTAACTCAAGTTTTTATTCCCTATTACTTAACTTTTTTAAGGCAACCGGTTTCCTCAGATTTTTTAAGTAAATTCAACTTATCCGGGCTTACAGTAAATGAGTTTCACATTTTGAACTGACTCACTGAAATAAAGTAACTTTTCAATGATATTTTAATTTTTTGAGATACATTTGTATATATTTCTTTTCTATTTGATTACTGGTTGTGCCCCCCAGTTTCCGACTCTCACCATCAGTGTGTAGTCTTTCCCCCACATCACCATACATGATGATTAACTAAAGCATAGAGATGGAGATACAGTAGGCTTGTGGGTCTCAGGATGTCAGGATAGAGAACTTACGCAGACCCATGGGTGTTTAAGAGCTTCCTGTGCAGTGATCCTTTTGGCTGGGTTGATGGTGAGCATCTGGTTAATGAGGTTCTTGGCTTCAGGGGTGACTGTGTCCCACTCTGGAGAAGGAAACTGCAAAACAACACACACACACACACACGGACAGTACATGAGTGACTGAGCGAAATGTGAGAAGTAAAAGTGTTCTCAGGGTAAAATGTACAGGTCTTACGTCGTAAGCTCCGGCTTTAATCTGCTGGTAGAGTTTGTGCTGGTCCTCATCCCAGAAAGGAGGGTAACCCACCAGCAGGATGTAGAGTATAACACCTGTGTAGACAAATATATAAATAAAGATATAATATAAATCCATATTATATTAAGAACTACTTAACTAAGTAAAGAAAAAAAAGTACTTTTTATAAGAAATATTAATTAAAACTTGTGGAAAGTATCCTCAAGTGCAGTCGCAAAAAGACCATCAAAAACATTATGATGATGAAACTGGCTCTTATCAGGACCAACCCCAGGAAAGGAAGAGCAAGAGTTTTAAGAGTTTTCTCTGTTGTACAGGAAAAGTTCATCAGAGATTCCAGCCTCAGAAACCGCAAGTTAACAAACAGCTCCTCAGATAATTATTTTGTTACAATGCTAATTTAACTTTCTTACAGAAGCACATATATGACCATTCTTAGTTAAAGCAGCATTATGTGAAAATTGGAATTGTAACTACGCTTTGAGCTACCAAAAATGCCCAATTTTAGCCCCATTTTTTATTTTTTATTTTTTTTATTGCTGACTCCGTTGCAATGTGTAAACTGCTAAAAAAAAATTGAGATTGATCCCTAATGCCTCACAACTCTAAATCTAGTAAAGTGAAAAGAGTTACGAAATAGAAGTTAGACATGCCGCTACCTACAGCAAGACATGTGTGAAGTTATCTATTTTCTCATCCATGATCTTTTATTTTATTCAAAGCATATTGCTTGTTTCTTCTGAACATCCACTTTGGAAGACATTAAAGACATGCTTTACACATGCTTTTCTGGACAAGCTGAGAGATACAGAAGCATGAGGACTGTGTAATGGTTGTTCTGTCCACTTCACCAGAGTTAAAAAACGCAGTTGGCAGTATGCCGAGTTCCAGAACAGCATTGATAGACACGCTATTCTCTCTGATACAAGTCAGAAGAGCATCAACGCGATTCTGAATCTGATATTTTATGATAATAATGCTACATAATGCTGCTTTTATGTTTTATGTGAGTGTGAATTGTTTGTGTACTGACTGTGACTGTACATCTGCATAATAAACAGTTCAGAAAAAAAAAAAAAAGCTTCTATGAATTTATACAGATTACCTCCCACCCAAAACAAAACACATGAAAACACATCTCCCCAGAGGGGCCTGATGAAAGGTGTGTGTTGGGGCTTTAGGCAGTGGATTGTGTCGAGACTGTGAGAGGAGTAAAAGCTGCACTCAAACACAAAGACCTCTCCAGAGAGCAGCAAACACAAGAGCTCTCAGAGAGCCAGGTCTGATCCGTCTGTACCGCAGAGAGAGAGAGAGAGAGAGAGAGAGAGAGAGAGAGAGAGAGTGAGAGAGAGAGAGAGGGAGAGAGAAAGAGAGAGAGAGAGAGAGAGAGAGAGAGAGAGGGAGAGAGAGAGAGAAAGAGAGCGGTAGAAAGAGAGAGATGAACTTATCCTGAGCAACACAGGTAACTCTTGCCATTCCTTTCCTGGAGCAGTCCTGATGAGTGCCAGTTTAATCATAGTCTTTATTTCTTAAAGTATTTTTTCTTTACTTAATTGGGTTAGAATATGGGTTAGAACATAATAGGGGTATTCACTGTATACCAATAACAATACATATATATGTATACTGTATATTAACAGAAAGAGAGAGACATATTCTTTGCAACAGAGGTAACTCTTGCCCTTCCTTTCCTGGAGCAGTCCTGATGAGGGCCAGTTTCATCATAACATTTTTGATAGTTTTTGCCACAGCACTTGAAAATAATTTCAAAGTTCTTGAAACGTTTCTGATTGACTGACCTTAATTGTTTTGAAGTCATTTTTTTTTCTTTACTTAGTTAAATAGTTATTGCTATAATATAAATTAGAACATTACTCAAATAGAGCTGTTGTAGTGGTATAGCGGCATATATCACTACAAGAAAGAGAGATACAGAGAGAGAGAGAGAAAGAGAGAGAGACAGAGAGAAGGCCCGACTCACCACAAGCCCAAATGTCCACAGGTTTCCCATAAGCCTCTTTTCTCAGCACCTCAGGAGACAGGTACCCTGGTGTTCCGGCGAATCCTGTGTGGCGCATCCAGATACGAACAGAAACAGTTAAACACCAGTATCTTAAAATGTGCCTTATAATCCATTGCATCTTATGTATGAAAATAGACCAAAAATAAGACGTTCTTTAAAAGTGTTCCTTATAATAAGGTGATTAATGTACCCTTATTCTAAAGTGTTAATTTTACAATAAATAAACAAAAAATTCTAAACTTCTGAATGATAATTATTGATAATATTTACATACCAAACCAGGCCTGCTGGTCCCCCTGCACCTCTATGGCCAGGCCAAAGTCGGCCAACTTCACCGCCGCGTTCTTACATTTGCTGGCGAGGAGCAGGTTCTCCGGCTGTGGGGAAAATCAGAGGTGCACTCAGATTACCAATAAAATAACGACCACTTACACACACTCCACACAAACACACACACACACATACACACACGCAGATACTGAAGATTCATAGAGAGTGTGTCCCAATTGTGTAACCCTTGCTCTTGCTTTTCCTGGGGCAGTCCTGATGAGTGCCAGTTTCATCATAACCTTTTTTTGATGGTCTTTGCCAATGTCCTGTATAAAGGTCTTAAGATGTTTCGAGTTGACTGACCTTTACTTGAGTAGTTGAGTAGTTGTTGCTTCTTATAATCTGGATTAGAACATTACTCAAATATTCACTATTCACTGTATACCTGTAACTCTACCTCTTCACTACTTTACTTTAACTGATGCTCTCAAACATCAACATTAAGAGACGAGAAATTCAAGAAATTCAAGTAATTAACTCTTGATGAGTTCAGCACAGCTGTTAACTGAAAGCCTGAATTCCAGGTGACTCTGCCTCATAAAACTGACTGAGAAAATCCAGCTATTCCAACAGAGTGCACATACTCTTTTGTGTACACCTTAATGCTACTGGAAACAAAAAATACACTAAAGTGTACTTTGCTTAAAATTGCTTAAAAATACATTTTATGAAAATACAGGGAAAGTATATTTAATGTGTATTCTCATAAAGTATATTAAATAAAAAAAAGCTAATGAACTGGGACATGGCTGGGAAAAAAACGCCATTATAAGGAGAATGGGGGCCCAAGAACGGGCGGAAACTAAGGTCACGGCGAGTGTGACAGAGAGAGACAGGGGAGGTAAATAAACAAAAGCTCACCAGAGAAGCATTTTATTTTTAATTCTTTTCATTGTCGTTCATTATAGTTTAAACAACCTAATGGGCCAGATGTTTCACGCTTGTGAGCCGCCTATTGCCGACCCCTGGTCTAAAGCTTTCAGAGAGCGTTCTGCTGCATTTCTCTACAGAACATCACGATAATCATCATACTGAAGAGCTGAAACAGTGCTGATGATTAAAGACTGGAGGTCAGGCAGTGTGATGTCTCAGTGTGTGAGAGAGCGAGGTGCTCAGGCTGGGTTAGACTGTGCTGTGAAGGTCAGAGATGCAGTCGTCTGGACGTTAGATCAGATCATCAGCGTTTACACTTCACCTCCCCGCTGAGATCAAACGCTGCCCGCGGCTCCGCGTGACCCGTCACACTACTCCCACTCATCCAGATGCCGACGCACATGGACCGGCTCGAACCATCACGCACAGAACCACAGAACCATGATGTCTGCACTGATCTGAGCTTACACAACATTTTTAAAGAATAAATCCTGTTGGATTTCGTGGCATTTACGTCAACAGTGGAATGTCAAACTGCTATTGACTTTGGCGTGTTCGTATCTTAACAGTGCAGCACTTTTGCACGTCTCAGCGCACAAAGAGACAGAAACTGAGCTGCTCGTTCACACTGTGAAGATACACCAGCAGCTCATTTAAGAGAACAGTAATGTTATTTTATTCTTTATTATTCTGTTTATTGTTGATGTAAAAGTCAGGTTTGTGCTGAAGTGTGTTTATTTGTGAGTGAAACTAGTGGGATGTAAATGCATTGAGGGCACTAAAACGGGCTCCTGCATAGCTAAGATTGGATTGGAGGGTTGACTGTTGTAAGGGTTTTAAGCAGTCAGTGGCACACTAGTATTTCTCTCCACCAAGATAAAAACATGTCAGAAATCCAAAAAGAGCCTGGTGCAACAAGCAATTTTTTTATGATGAATGTATCCCATACAACCTTTTTGAATGTTGCAATCAATGTTCTTGGAACGTTTAATCTGTCAAGTTTTCTGTATGTTCTCAGAATGTTTTTACTTAACGTTTTTAACCTCCTTAGAGCTGGCGTCCACATGTGTAGACATAACATTTTGGGTTGTCTAGACCACATAAATAATTTTTTTTCTACAAGGGCCTAGTGTTTTCTTATGAGGCCATTATGCTGCCACCTAGTGGTGGCTGAAGAGTTTAACATGTTAGGAGTAAACACGAGGTAACCGCATGGCCTCCATCCACATGGTTGGGCACGTGCTCGTAAACGTGAGCACGTGTTGAAAGCTGTGCACCTCAGTCCAGCACAGTTTAGCTGCGCAGATATTTCCAGTTACAGCTGAATTCACACTTTTAATCCCAGAAAAACGTATTAAAACTCTTATTTACCTTTTAAAAAGCCATTTAAATGCCTGATTAAAGGGCTGATTACTGTTGTTTTGCTGTTTCCTAATGGGTACGCTATATGAGCAACTTTTAAAAAATTTCAGAACCTTCCTGGAACTTTATTTCTTTTACAATAAAAGATAAAGTTTCAGAATGTTGCTAAAGGTTCTTATAATATTCTCTGTTAACCACCCTTATCTTGAGTTTCAGTACAGATCTACAGAGCTGAGTAATGAAGCCGGGTGTGTGGTGAGGGATGGCAGCTCGCAGGCTGCACTCTGTAATGGTGCCGTGGAGGCGTAAGTTAAACGGACATCATAAAGTGGGCCGGAAGCGTAAACTGTCAGCGGCGGATCTAATAAAACGGGCTGTGAGTGTATCGAGGTATATAAATTATTTTGGCTTCATTCAGGAAATGGGTTTTATGGAGGGCACAGAGAGTTTTGCCAAGCTGCTCTCTGTAATACGACCCGCCAGCACCGCGCTGCACCGGACCCCGGCGAGTCTTTATAAAACGTCTTGGCCTGAAACAGGAGATGACAGCTTCTCCCAGCCAGAGGTTTTAATGATGATTCATAGTGATATCTCTGAGATCTTCTAAAATAGACATTTCAGTGTTGGGAGGACGGAGCTGATTAAATCAGAGGATCAATAAAAACGCTGAGCTGGGCTGCCATCATTACTCAAACACTTTTGGAAAAGATGTTTTTAGAGATGATGCTGGAGCTACATAAAAAAAAAAATATCTGGATATATGTGGATGTTTCCTGTCTTTAGAAAACTGGTGTTGAAAAGAGAAAGAGGGGTCATTTTGTACCCTAAAGTTTTTATTATTCATGTATTTAAGTGCTATAAAGTATTGGGTGAATACCATGCATTATTTAGTATTATAAATTATTTGATAAGTAATATAACTAAAACTATACAGTAACTACTACTGTATTATTTAGTAATTATTTCAAACTACTATATAACTACCATGACACTAATATACTTAACCAATAAATAACTTTAAGATTCAGAAATTAAGGAATAGTAAGTAGTATGTGCCACCTGCTGTACAGGCCTTGAGAATATAAAAGATTAAAATCAGACTAAAGAACAAAAAAAAGGGCAAATTTACAGCGGACTAAGGTGCTGCCACTATAATAGGGAGCTTGCAGTTTTGAATCCCGGTCATGCAGCTTGCCATCGGATGCCGGAGCCCTGAGAGAGCACAACTGAGTTGAGGCATCAGTAGTCTTGGGGCATATACAGCTGGCTAGAAGCTAAATGGGTGGAAAAATTGGCCAGATAAATTGGGAGAAAAACAGGAGAAAATTAGAAATAATAATAAAAAAATTATTCAAAGCTCAAATTTATAAGCTTAAACTAACTAAAATAGTTAACTCAAACAGCATCACTCACTTTAACACATATCACTGCACACATACTACACACAGCCAACATATTCACTGCCCAAGTGTGTGTGTATTTGTGTGTGTGCTGTACTGCAGCCTCACACACTGTGCTGCCTGGTACAGTATTAAGTAGGTTAGGTTGCTTCCGCTCTGGTGGAAGTTGTGCTGGGTGAGAAAGTGGGTTAGAAGGCAGAGGAGAAGAACAGTGTGGGCGTCCGACAGCCATTCCACCTCTCTCTCTCTCTCTCTCTCTCTCTCTCTCTCTTTCGCCACTTCTTTCTCTCACTCTGTTCCCTGTAAAAAAAAGCAGAGCGGCGGGCGAGCGAGGCTTCCTCGTGTGAATCTGTGAATTCTGCCACTCACCGCCGTTATTAATGGAACTAAGATGTTCAGCCACAATGACTGCTCAATGTCACGCTGGACCACGCCGGGGAATAGAAATCCGGAGTGCAGTCTAAGAGCTTACAGAATATCTGTAAATATCTGAATTTAAGACGGTCGGATCATTTTTTTCTGCTTTTACTAAATCACCATGTATACTACATGGGATTTGGGCAACCAGATACCCCTCTGGAGTATCAGAACACTAACCAGATACCCCTCTTAAAAGAGTACATTACTCAAAGCAGTACACTGAGTACCAGAAAACTAACCAGACACCCCTCTACAGAGTACCTCACTAAGCATAGTATAAGTATCAGAGCGTTAACCGGATACCCATATTTAGAGTCCATCAATCAGCACAGTGTAGTGAGGATCAGAACACTAACCAACCAGATAGCCCTCTCGAAAGTGAATCACTTAGCCCAACATAGTGAGGATCAGTACACTAACCGGATAATCATCTTGAGAGTGCTCCACTAAGCCCATGAGCGTGAGTATTAGAACACTAACCGGATAACCCTCTCGAGAGTCAACCACTCAGTTCAGCACAGCGAGTACCAGAAAATGAACTGGATACTCCTCTCGAGAGCACATCAATCATCATAATATAGGGAGTATAAGAGCACTAAACAACCGTATATTAGCATTAAGACTTATATTTAATATATTTAATGTTTTTATGCTTTATGCCTGAACACATTCTCTCATGCAAACTCATGACCCCATTACCAACATGCCAAACATAAAGCATACTGCGATTTCCACACGATTTCAAAGAGATTTAAGTATCGGCGAGATTTCTGAACATGTAGCTTTTAAGATAATCCTCAACTAATCCACCCTCAACTCCACAGACTCTTCAGTATCTTCACACGCTGTTCTGGGTCACCGTCACGCTGTGGGACACCAGAGTGGACAAAAAGACACACGGACAGACAGACACAAACATGCAGCCGCCACCAAACGCAGCGAAAGAACAAGACCCGCCACTCACCTTCAGATCTCGGTGCACCACACCCATTTGGTGGCAGTGAAGCACCGCCTCCAGGATCTGCTGGATGCAATGACTGCATGCAAACACCAGGGGGCGCATGTTAGTCTGAGCAGAGCTACATTCTCTCATGCACAGGCACAGGCAGGGGGTAAATGGGGTAAGGAGGGTATAGAGGGGTAGAATAGACAACTACATCTGCATATAAACATCTTGACCTTTATTAAACATCATAAAAAACATAAAACCTTAAACGCTGTGAGCTCCTGGAAAGAAGATTCACATAAGTGAAGAAAATGGTATCATATCATAAATGTATGAATTTTATACAACGACTGTATATAAGCATGGACATTGTGGATGCATTCGATTAAAGGACCTACAGGAGCAAATTTTACCCTGGACTGCTAGTTTGTCCAGTATTTGTAATGCAGTTTATGTATTTTATCACCAAACTATTTCCATTTCCATCAAATTACAGTAAAGAATCTCTGCAGCTCCTCCAGAGTGACCATTGGCCTCTTGGCTGCTTCTTTAATTTGTGCTCTTTAATTAGGGTTGTCAGTTCAGGTGTGCCATACTTCTTCCATTTTCAGATGATGGATTAAACATCATCAGTTAACTTCTCCACAATTTTATCTCTGACCTGAAAAAGTTTGATCACTAAATAAACTTTAACCCTCAACGGGTGAACATAACAAGAATTAACAGTAACGTTTTAAATGCTATTTGTGCTAGGTTGTGCTGTCCATGCTTATATATATATATAGTCATTATACTTTTATTACATGACAAATTATTCATCAACCAGCTGAAGAATTGGGGTCTTTAAAGGAAGAAACAAAAGCAGAGCAGAGGGAAGAGAAAGAGCACACACAGCAGATTCACATCCTACATCATTCATGTACAGTCAGCAGAGAAGTTAAAAAAAGGAACAATAAGAATCAATAGTCATTAGATCCAGAAGCATCTTCACAAACTTCACAAACAACATCTATAAGACAATATCTGATCAATCCAGCAACATTCAGTACTTTATTCAGTACATTCTCGCTCAGGTGCGCCCTCTAGCAACCTTTTTAGTCATTTTTAGTCATGTTTAAGTCAGTTTTAATGAATTAACATCTCTACATCATGAAAAAACACCATATATAATGCACAAATGCACACCTAATTTATATACACTATATGGACAAAAGTATTGGGAAACCCAATCATTCGTTTTTAATGTTTCTTCTAAAATAAAAGAGTATTTAAAAAGATCCTAGTTTTGTTCGATAGGCTGTCTTCACTGTCAAGAGAGGGCTTTGTATTGCTCTGAGGATTTGATTGCATTCAGCATTCAACAATAAGTAATGCTAAAGTCACACGGCAACAGGTTTATAGGTTTATCTGCTTCCGAGAGACTTTTCTATTGGCTGTACTGTGTGTGCATTTGCACATTTGTGTCAGCAATGGGTGAATCAAACGTTTAAGTTGTAGCAAAAAAGTGCAATATATGTCATGCAACATACTCAGTATATTTCTTCTGCCAGCTCCAATTTATCAAACCTCAAAAATCAAAAAATTGTGATTCATAACAACTACTATAAAAACTACTATATACTATGTACGTAAAAAGCTGAAAACATACATTTTACACTTTGCTTTTACTGACACCGCTATACTGCACTGCTAACACAGGAAGCTAAAGCTAACGCTATACTACTTAACACGAGTCCTCAAAGGGTGAGAATCTCACATTTCCACCCACAGAACGACAGAGAGAGAAAGAGAGAGAGAGAGAAAGAATAATGATTATGAATAATTAACCTGATTTTAAGATTTCTATCCTTCCACACACCTATTTTCCTTTTCTTGTCAATTATGATTAATAATAATTGTTAATCCTGTAAATAACTTAAATAACAATAAGTTCTGTTGTTGTAATTGTATCCATGTGTGTAATTTGTCTTTTATATTTTTATTTTTTCTGTTATATGCTTTGGCAATAGTGTTTCTTATTACATTCATGCCGATAAAACGCTGTTAAACTGAACTGAACTGAGAACAGAGAGAGAGAGAATAGAGAGAGAGAGAGAGAGAGAGAGAGAGAGAGAGTGAGAGAGAGAGAAAGTGAAAGAAAACGGAGGTTCGACAGAAATAGAGTGTAAGAGAGAGAGAGAGACAGTGTGACAGACAGGAAAGGAGCGAGAGGGGAAGCAGAAGAGACAACTGGTAGGAGGAAGCTGAGAGATGAGCTGAGCGAGAGAGGAGGCATTAAAACAGAAATGAGAGAGAGAGAGAGAGAGAGAGAGAGAGATAGCGAAGAGTGGAAGTAAGAGTATTATTAGAGCACACAAATGTCAAAATGTCACCTCAGTGTTGTGTTCAGATGTTCCTTATAATGTAAAGAATAAATGACATATACAATATCTACCTAAAATCAATAAATCCATTACATTTCTGCAAATCAAATTACAACATCAGCTTTAGTGTTAATAACTGAATCATTCATCTATGGTTCAAGGGAATATTAAAGGAAAACTCTAGTGTAAAATGGACTTTTGTTGTAGTAAAACAACCAAATAAAGAGTACTAATCTTTGTTAAATAGCACACCTCCGTTCTCCAACAGCTTTCCGAGATCAAGTAATTTTGGGCTTTTTGCCTAGCATTCTTTACAACGAGTGATTCGGGGCTTATTTTGCCCCAATAAACTGCTTTTTACACCGTTCTCCAGGCTCAAAGTAGCTCCACACTTTATTGTTAGAATCCGTAGAGCTCTGACATTTAAAACAAGGCATTCAAAACTGTCTTTGTTTTTGTTAAACAACGTAATACAAAGTATTTTAGCATTAAAGCAGGGTATTTGTAATGTGTGAAAGCATCCTGAGAAAATCAGGTAAAACTGGTAGAGTTTAGAGATTATAATAGGCGTATTATATAAATGCATGTATATATATATATATGCCTATGACATATATGACATATATATATCAGTACAGTGATGGTGGCGCCCGGAGATTTACCTGCACTACGGGTTGTAAACAGTGTTTTTTATTACTTCTATTATCTTTTATTATTACTATTTTATATTGTTATTAATGCCTCGTTTTAAGTGTTAGAGCTCTTTAGATTCTACCAAGGAGGGGTGGAGACACTTTGAGCCTGAATAATGATATAAAAATGTGATTTTTCAGGGCAAAATATGCCCCAAATCGGCTGAGTGCTGGGCAAAAAGCAAACAAAGCAAACAAAATTACCGGATCTCAGAAAGCTGGGGGAGAGCGTAGGTGTGCTATTCAACAAAGATAAGCACTGTTTATCATGCTTTTCTACACCAAAAGTCAATTTAACACCAGAGTTCTCCTTTAAATCAAAGCATCTGTACTGATTAAAGACCTGTTACGTTATCTACGCACCATTAAAGAAGGTTTAACCACTCAGAAATTTTGTTCTTAACTCATAATAAAAGAACACTTTGTGATTCTAGGATCTTCTAAAGCTATTTGTTTTAGAATGTGAATATATTTTGGATATAATAAATTCGGGTAGCAGAAAGCGGAGAAAGAGTCGGCGTGTCGGGAGCGGGCGCTGATGGAATGAGTCAGGCTGTGTGGGCGTGAGCTGCTGAGAGAGCTGGAGTGTGTTTGTGAGAGAGACAATGTAATAGTGTGAATCCTGGGCAAACATTACGGAGTGTGTACACGGCACGCTCATATGACACGGAGAGCGCCATTCAATCCCACAGCTATTAGTCTGGAAAGGACAGAGAGATTGGGCTTCCCTGTGCCCTGTCAGCAATGCCAGACCACTGCCCTATCAGATATCTCCCAGTGAGTGAGGGAACACCGTGCTCTCGGCTGAAGCTTATTTTCTGTCGGGGGGGTGACACGTGGTCGGGCTCAGCGGACAGGGCTGTGTGAATCGGTAGTGTTGGGCAACATTTAATTTTTTAGGATTGCTGATCGGTCTACTTAACATCTCAGTAAATTATAGAAGTTAGAAATTATTATGTTACTTTTTCTTACATAGTAAATGAATAGTGAAGTGATCTATCAGACTATGAAGGAACACATAAGGGATAATGTAGTAACTTAGTAAACAAACCTAAATACTCTGTGAAGTATTTAGCTGCTCTTATCTGGGGAGCTGTTTGTTAACTTGTTGTTTCTAAGACTGGTAACTCTGATGAACTTATCCTGTACAACAGAGGTAACTCTCACTCTTCCTTTTCTGGGGTGGCCCTGATGAGTGCCGGTTTCAACATCATAACATTTTTGATGTAGGTAGATAGATAGATAGATAGATAGATAGATAGATAGATAGATAGATAGATAGATAGATAGATAGATAGATAGATTAACATGTCACAGCATGCACTCAAATCCTAATATCAAGTAGAAAGTAGAAAGCTTTCCCAGTTACTCCAACAAAAGCAAGATTTTTTTTTTCATCTTAAAACCCTTGATTTCAGAAGAAACAACAAATGAGTTGGTGTTCCAAACTTATGTCCGTATATTGTAATTTCTCATTTAAAACATGTTCCCTTAATGCACATTTCAGGAAATAATACCTGAAAAACGTATTTATCGTCAGCAAGTATTTCTGTATGTGTGTGACTGTAACACTGGCTGTGCCCATCATTCAAATTCTGCAGTCTGGACACCTCAGTCAAGCATTCATTTTTCAGAACGAGGGACTTTATTCTACTATTCTACAGCAAACTAGCACAGATATATAAAAACACAGTATATTTAAAAAAATAAAACCATGAGATATTACTCATATCAGACAGGGACAGAGAGAAAGAGAGAGAGAGATAGAAAATGCTGATAAAACTGATACTTATTTTTTTTTAATCAATCAATCAATTAATTAATGGTCTCATTCCATTGTTTTTTCTCATTATTTTTTTTAATATCTATTTGTCGACTCTAATGTGAATGAATGCTGTGTGAGCCCCAGCAGAGCCAACCAGGCAGTGGGAACAAAACCCTGGGGTGGATTTTTACTTTTAACTAGTGTGAACAGAACTGTTCTGAACATACACCTACCTATCTCAGTTGTACTTGGCTGGTGGTGTTTTTCCTCCATAGACTAATTCTAACCATTTGTTTCTTAGCTCTGAATTACTGGGTAAAGTATATAAACACTGATGTGTTATTCGCACAAATAACACAGGAATGAACTGCATGCTGTTCCTAGCACTGTTAGTTATCTCCTATCTGACGAGACGGCGTCGCTCCCCGGCTTCAGCTCTGTCTGTGGGCGGTCCAGAGCCGAGGTGGGCGGGGCCATGAATACTAATTCACAGGTTGACATAGACACGGTGCTTTTTCTGATCGACTCATTTTTCTGAGTATTTTCTTTAACTAGTTACTGCAGACAATAGAGGTTGAGGAAGAGTTTAAGATTCAATAGAGACCTATTGTATTTCACAAAGAACAAGAGAAAGTGGATTTTAGAGGAAGGAGACCTTTAATTAATTAATGCTTTGGCAACACTGTAATTTACTTAGCTTCTTTAAATTGAATATAATTGAAAAGAGAAAGCGAGAATAAAAAGAGAGAGAGAGAGAGAGAGAGAGAAATAGGAGAGATAGGTAGGCCGGGTAGGTTGCTGTTTATGCAAGAAAACAAGATGCTTTAGGAGTTAGAAGAAGTGGTCAGCTGTTCCAGAGCATCAAGTGCAGCTTAAAGTGCAGAAACAGGAACCGGGATCATCCAAACAGCTCAGACAGACAGATAGACAGACAGACAGGTCACTGAGGCAGGCATCGCAGGTCTCATGCAGTGGTCAGTGCACTCGCCGTACTGACCTTCAGGTCCCTGTGCACTATGTCATGTTGGTGAATGTGACTGACACTGTCTAGTATCTGATGGATGCAGTGACTGCGAAGACAAGACAGAGAGGGAAGGACAGAGAAAAGGAAAAAAGGTGGAGGTAAGACGATGGGGCCAGGTGTGCGCTGGTGTGGGGGGGGGATGGTGTAGTGGGCGGGGTCAGTAATGTGGAAAGAAGCTCTATGAGCACACTGACTGCTCTATACAGGGTATAGTAAGTGGAGTGGAGCTACTGCGCTTAAAATACAACAATATGGAGGACAAGAGACTCACAATCCCACACCTGAAACATGGATAAAATGTGGAGAACTTCGGAAATATTGTGTTATAAAGTTATAGTCAAGACCATATCAAGAGCAAGACCCGAATAATGAATATCGGCTCATATTTTCAAAATTTGGCTGAATAAATGAAAATGACTGAACAATATCACACTTTTGTACTATGCAGTAGTGAAAAAATATATTCATGAATATATTCATGAAAATATTCATTTGTCTTATTTCAGTTTCTTCAGTTTTCAATGTGCATTAATTCTGATCTGACTGTTCGTCAAACTTCTTTATATGTACATTAAATATGTTTTGGAGGTCCCAAAGCAAAATGATGAAATTAAAATATCCGATTCATTGTGTTCTTGGTTGTGCACACATCCAGACACATATCTGTGACACATATGATGTAAAAAATCAGATCTGAACGACCTTTCTGTTCAGGCTCAGCTAAATTCACAAAAGAAAGTGACCCAAGTTGCCACACAGATAGCTATATAAAAAAAAATAATGGGGCCCAAAGCAAAATGATCAGAATTGAAAATATTATATTCAACAGGTCCTATTTTAGCGATCTATAGGCGATCCGTCAACCATGCAACTTTATTTAGGACATGTCATGTGTCTTTGCTATCGTAACAATGGGAAAAGTACCCCTTGTGTGGCTCAAAACTAGCAAAAGCTATGTACTGATTCTCTTAATCAATCATGGGTGTGGTTAATTTTGGGGCGTAAAGTGAAATTAACCAATCAGTGTGTCTCTTGTTCATCATTCCCTGGTGAGCTCTGACTTTGGCAGATTGATATTTTAACTGAGCTGCTCGTTTAGGCTGTGAAGGTGTGCCTGGAGCTCATTTACAGGAACAGCAATGTTGTTTTATTTTGTATTCTGTTTATTGTTAAGGTAAAAGTGACTGATTTCTATATGATATATGAAAGTATCCTAAACTGTACATGAAAATGTCAGATTCAGTGTGTTTCTGTCGTTCCTGCTGCCACATATATAACACATGTCTGTGTCCACATAAAACCACATAACAGACATGGATTTGGGCCTCTTTTACCTGCTGTGTGAAAGTATTAATAATATACTGATATAATAAAATAATAACACTCTGGTCTAACAGTCAGTCTCTGGTTCTAAAGCTCTTATCGGTTCTGCTGAGAGGACTCTGGACGGTTGGATGGGCTGCGGGGGCGGCCGCCGGTACCTGTGAGTAATAAACGGAGTGAATGGGATGCGTACGTGTGAGAAGGTGTGTGTGTGAGTGTGTGTGTGTGTGTGTGTGTGTTGGCGTGTTAGTAAATGTGTATGAGTGTGTGTAGAGCGAGCTGGCAGTGCCGGGCGTGTGGCGGAGGCTTATGTCAGAGCTGACACACTAATTATCTGTGTGTTAATTAGGGTCCTACTTTCAGCGCTCTCTAAGGAGGGAGGAGGGGCAGTGGGACGCTAAAGCAAGCGGGTGCTGGGGGGCGAGGGTGTGGCCTGTGCTGGGGGGGGATATCGGTTAGGGATGGGGTGGTCTTCTATCTATAGAATGGCGACTACAGTATTTGATTCTTGAGGAAATTAGCAGATATATTGTATATTACTGAATGACAGCTAGCCAACTGGATAATAAAGGTCAGGCTGCAGCACAGCTATGCTAGGCTAAAGCTAGGCTAAAGCTAGGCTAAAGCTAGGCTAAAGCTAGTGTATTTCTATTCTATTACATTTCTGTATAATAATTAACGGCTAATCTTACTTTTTTTTACACAGCGAACATCAATGTCTACAGTCAAATGATCTAAATTGAGAACACAATGCAGTGTGAGCTGCTACATTCAGATTATTCAGGTTACTATTCTTCTTATTATTAAATAATACTAAGTCAACAATTGTAAACAAATATTTTTATTATTAATAATATTTGTAGTATTTTAATATGTTAAAAATGTGAAAAATGATGATTTTTGTGACAGTGACGATGTGCTACATTCTTGTCACATTTTATTCTGTCAGATTCTTTATTACAATATTATTATGAATATTCATGTAATTAAGTAACCTGTCTTGTGTGAGTGTGTGGCCAGCCATTTAGCCATGAACACTAGACTGTTATTTAAAAAAAGGCAGGTTTAGGTGAGAGAGTAAGGTGAAAATAAATGATGGGATTTTTTGGCCAGTGTGAGCAGATGCTTAGAAAAATCCATACTGAGTTATTAGTAGCTTTCAGCTTTTAACTATTTAAATTAGACCAGATGTTTCAAATGAAAGTAGCACATCTGTCTCCAATATATAATAGTTTAATTTAATAATAAACCTCTGATTCTAGAATTGTTTTTGTTAATAGTATTTTTAAATAACAGTGACAATACGATAATTTGTTACCCAACATTCACTCACATCATATGTTGTTTTTTTCTACCAATTTAAGGGTTCCTGTTTATAGACTATATAGAATTAAAGTTTTACGCTTTTTTTAACGCCACCTTAAAGACAGATTCTCATTGGCTGCTCTGGGATCGAAATCTAAACACATGTTGTCAAGAATCACGAGTTTCTGCTCATTTTCTCACTTTAGAGTGAGTCATACTGAGACCTAAACCACATCTGCACGTCAGAGCGACCTTCACACAGACCTGGATGTGGTTTGAGTGGGTAGAGAGGAGGAGTCTGTGGACGGAAATGATTAGTGTGACTATTGTCTTCTAATGTTTACTACATTATCCTCATCTTAAACTGATTTTTTAAAAATTCACAATAGAACATAGAACACATATGAGATGTTTTTATCATTTAATTAAAAATCTACGAAAATGAAATTATATCTATCAGAAGTTAAAGGCAGCAATGAGCCTCAAAAGAGTTGGGACCAGGAAACAAAAGGTTTGAAAACAGCTGCAACAGATGCAATTTACATCTAAGTCAAATTACTGCCTATAGGAATGAATAAAATTGAGTTAATGTTCTTCATAAAATGGCACTTTTGATCCACAGATCAAAAATAATTATAATGTTTCATTTTTGATTGGAGCAAAAAATCAAAAGCACACAATAAAAACAGTTTTTAATGTTATATTCAAAAAAGAAAAATGTTCAGATTTTTGATTCTCAACTGAATATGATATACAGATTTTTCAATACTGTAAAGCTTAGTTCAAGTCAGCTCTTTTTGAGCCCTCTCTACTTGAGCCTGCTACTTTTAAGCCATCATTATTTAAGCCAGAGTCCACTCTTTTCGAGTCTGCTCTTTACAATTCTGCTCTTTTCAAGCCCCCTTCACTTAAACCTTCTCCTTTTACGTCAGTGTACAACATATGATCTGCTTTTATATTCAATTGTAATTAAAAGATGGGTCTATAAGATTTGTCAAGCATTGTGTTCTGTTTTTATTTACATTTATTTGCATTTTACAGCGACTGTTTTACTTTAAAAGATGTCATTTCTACCTGCTGAACTGCCTGATGGGTAAAATCTAAAATCAAATGTATACAGAATTCAGCTTAGAAACCTCTGTAATTAAAATGTCAAGTATTTTATATTGTGAAAATCTGTATTTTTACTTTTTTCACTTGTCTCACCCCTTCCACTGCACTACCTGCACTGTAAACCAGTGTACATGAACTATATGCCTCTTTCTGTTTGAAAATATTGGTCATGGTTGCAACAAGCCTGCTTTTCCCTTCCTCCAGATCTCACACTGCCTCGTTTGGCATCTTCTACCCTATCTCCTTCCTCACTATCTCTCTCTCTCTTCCTCTCTCTCTCTCTTCCTCTCTCTCTCTCTCTTTCTATTTCTCACTGTGTGTCTCACGCCCCCACAATATGCCCACGCAGTCAAATTGATTAAAGTCCCTCTCCTGAGGGGTACTGCAAGAGTGTGTGTGTGTGTGTGTGTGCTGCGCTAGGTGTGAGTGTGTGAGAGAAGACGAGTGTCAGAAAGAAAGGTGGTGGGGGGGCGAGAAGGAATTAAATGAAAGACAAGAGTGAAGATGGTGGAGAGGGTCCTGTGGAAGGTGGTATCTGCAGGGTTTGAGACGCGGCGCTGCTGCTGCTGTCGCCGCCCACGCTGAAAATCCGCCTGCCTTCTATCAGACAATCACAGGAAATTTATCAGCTACTGCTCAAAATACGGCCGCCGTGCTCTCGGGAGGGTCACGTGATGACTGCACTGGTTTTACTGTATAATAAACTGAGTTAAACTGTACGTAAACATGTATGTAATCTGTGCGCTTCGAATAATAAATGTGCATGCGTTAGTATTACCACAGAAATGGTGCACAAAAATGTATAAATCAAAAAGGGTGTTCAAAAATATCAATATATATATAAGTATTACGATTTTATGTTTTGCAATACTGTATCAAGGTCCTTTTAAGCCCCCCTACTTGAGCATGCTACTTCTAAGTCATCTTGTCATCTTCATATAAGCCAGCTCTATTCAAGCCTGCGCCATTCGAGTCTACTCATTTTGAGCCCACTTCTTTTGAGTCTACGTTTTTACAAGTCAACACCTTTCAAGCCCCCTCCACTTAAGCCTGCTCCTTTTAGGCCCCTCTACTTGAGCCTGTTCATCTTAAGGCAGCTTCTTTCGACTAAGCTCCTTTCAAGCCCCCTCTACCTAAATCTACTCTTTTTGGTCAACTCCTTTTGAGCCTTCCTACTTGAACCTGCTCATTTTGAGGCAGCTTTATTTAAGCCAGCTCCTTTCAAGCCTGTGACTTTTGAGTCCACTGCTTTCAAGTCAGCTCTTTACGAGTCAGTTCCTTTCAAGCCCCCTCCACTTAAAACAACTTCTTTTAAGTCATTTTTTTTCAAGCTTGCTCCTTTCCAGCCCCCTCTACTTGAGCCTGTTCATTTTGAGGCAGCTTCTTTCGAATAAGCTCCTTTCAGGTACTCTACATTTCAGTCTGCTCAGTTTAAATCAACTCCTTTTGAGCCCCCACCACTTGAGCCTGTTCATTTTGAGGCAGCTTCATTTAAGTAAGCTCCTTTCAAGCCTGCGCCTTTTGAGTTAACTCCTTTTGACTCCACCTCCTTACGAATCAGTAAGAATTTTAATGATTTTTTGAACTGACGTTTGATTGATACAAATCACACTATATGGCCTTGCTTAGAGTGTTGCTATATTTATGTATCACATTCTATAATTTAATATATTAAATTTTTCTGTGTTCTTTACAACACACAGCTGAAGCTTTGTGCGTAACTGGAAGGAAGGTAGAGAATGAACTGAATGAGCTGCAGAGATGAGACTGGATTACGGGAGACAGGGGTGTGGTGGAGAATGCGGGATGGGAAAAAAAGGCACAAAGACAGGAGGCAAAAGAACCAAAACAACGTAATAAAAAAAAATAATAAAAACAACAACAATGTAAAGAGCACTTTACCTGGCGTCAGCTTCACTGTAATACTCTCTGGCTACGATGTCTTCAAACAATTCCCCACCAGTGACCCTATAGGAAATATGGAGTTAATGTGGATTAATTAGCTATTAATATAATAAAGAATGAATATGGATTATAAAGAACGATTGGGCGTTCATCACGGCGGGCACGACATTAAAGCTTTAAGTGCATTTCCAATGAAAAAATGATGGAGTGCGAATGGTTCAGACATAGATAATAGAAAATGACATTTTTATATATATATATACATTAGCATGAGGGACTGACTGCAGTTGTGAGCGAGTGAGAGACAGACAGACAGAGACAGACAAAGAGTGAGAAAGCATGAGGGAGTGAGACAAAGAGAGAGTGAGACAGAGAGCCAAGATGGATGGGGGAATCCTCTAGAAGAGACATCCCGGGGCTTCGAGGGGGGAAGCCCCTGCTGCAGGATTCTCTTCAGCCGGGCTGCCCGACTCTGTTGCTAGGCAACTGGCTCCTGTGCAGAGAGAGGGGAGTGCGAGGGATGCTACGGAAAGGCGGTCGGGTGTTGGTGATGAGGATGCTGGGGTGGGTGGAGGGGGAAGAGGAGAGGAGGTGGGTTTGGGTTAGGGGTAAAGGAGTGGAGGGGGTGTTTGTGAGATCGAAAAACAAATCAAACAAGTGGAAGAAGCATCAGACATGCAAATAAAAAACAAAAAAAATTAAAAAGCGAATGCGGAGAGAGAAAGCGAGAGATCAGAGAACAAGACATACTGTATGGCGCAGGCTGTTTTAATTATGGGCTTCATCAGGAACACAACACGCACTTACAAGTCAAACAGGAGGTAGTGGAAGCCTTCCTCTGATATACTGTCGTGCAGCCGAACTGAGGGAGAGAAGGACAGAAATGAGAGTTATGCCTCCAGTCCTCCTCCGAGGCTGACAGGCGTGAGCTGCGAACGCTCTTTTTCCATTTGCATAAATAGAAAAGTGGAGCTGAGGCACGCAGTGTGCTAGGCAGGGAATAGCCTACTTTCTGTTCTCTGGTGGTCGGAGCCCAGCCAAGATCTCTCCTGCTGAAACTGCAGATGCTCCTGCCTTGTTCTCAACTCTACGTGCCATTAGACTACTGTGTTCAGTACCAGAGTGATACTGTCACGTACCGTCAGACTGCACTGCATTCAAGCTGATCTGATTAGCTCAGAATCTCCAATCTGAGAATCTGATATACAATAGCAGTGATGTAACACACTTCCAGATAGAGGTGCAATGATGCACTCAAAAATAAGTGTACAAATAGGGCTGTCACAATGATTACATTATCAACTTATCGTAAAATAAATGGATATTACCTTAAGTATACTTGATAATCGTGATATCTGTGGTCTGTTGTGTTTGTGTTGTGTGGTTATATTGTGTATATTGTGGTCTTTATGGACCATAGGAGCAGTTTCAGTGGCAGGATCCTGTAACAGAACTGCTCTACAGACAGATTCAGGAGATTCTTGATCCCAAGAGCATTTTTCAATTTTGTGAACTATATTATCTTCATTGTACTACTGGTACTACAGCAAAAAGAAAAATTCACACTGTTCTCATTTCCCCTTATCTACTAGAGACAGATTACATCTGTGTAGTATCATTTAATTTTACTTTAATCCTGGATATATAGAGATATTTGCATCATTATTAGTATCAAAAGAGCTCTTACTCTCCTAACACCTCTAACTAACTAACTACTTCCCCTCCTTTTCTCCTCTATCCCATTATTTCCCTCTGCCTAAAATGTTTTTTTTTTTACACAAACTACTGTGATTAACTGTTTAATTTATTTTAACAAGCAATTCAGAGTTATTATTAAGTATTTTTGCCTAAGATCATTATCTAAGCTAAACAGTGGAGAACAGTAACAAAGAAACTTTACTTCAAGAAATATTTCCATTTTATTTCATTTAATTTGACTGCATTAAAAAATTAATTATCTTCCTTTTCATTTCACTACATTATTGGTGCTTCATTAAACCCAACTCACAGAAACTTCTGACCTTCAGTTTCAAGTATTTCAAACTGTGAAAATGGTCTCCTGTCACCATATCAATTTACTACTCAACTCCTTAACTGATAACTAACAGACTAAGCGTTAGTATTGATTAGTGATTTGAACGCTCACCAATGTTGGGGTGCTTGAGGAGACGACAAATACGGGCTTCTCGTTCAAGCTTCTGGTGATCTGAAAAGACAGAAAAAAAGAATGTTATTAGTGCTTATACCTGAAGCTTATTTCCATGGACATGCCAAAAATAATAAGTAATAGGACGGCTGTATGTAAATTGATCAAGTGTTTACGCATCACATGTATACGCTGTGAGCTGTTATCTTGTGAGTGAGACTGAACACTGGCTAGTGAGCTCATAAATAAAGTACAAAAAGTTTGGAAATGTTGTGTATTTGGTAGATTCTTTCTTTGTTGCTTCTTTGCAATAAGTTGTATATCATTGGAAAGCCTGTTACATAAGAATAAGAATAAATATAATCAACAGAATAAAAGTCAGCAATATTTTAGCCAGTCATGGTTGCTATAATAAACATACAGCCATAACATACAAAAAATATATTCTAAAATCAGATTTTGACTCCCAGAAAGATCTATTATAATGCATCTCATTTGCTTTATTTTCTGCTCCTATATACAGCTCTGGGAAAAATTACTTCAGTTTCTGAATTAGTTTTTCTGATTTTGCTATTTATAGGTTTATGTTTGAGTAAATTAAATATTGTAGTTTTATTCCATATTATTCTACGGACAACATTTCTTCAAATTACAAATAAAAATATTGTCATTTAGAGTGCTTCCTTTAAACCTTAAATAATGCAAAGACATTATAAGAGTTCAGAAATCAATATTTGGTGGAATAACCCTGGTTTTTAATCACAGTTTTCATGCATCTTGGCATCATGTTCTCCTCCACCAGTCTTACACACTGCTTTTGGATAACTTTTGCAATTTTTTTAAATTTGGTAAAATCAAAGAAACTCAGATTGGTTAGATTATAAATATGGGTCAACCTCAATATTACCTTGATATACTCAGAGAGTAAATAAGGCTAATTGATTGGCTGATTAAACTCCGTCACCGTGTACTGCTCTAGGTTCAGTGGTGGGCTGTGGTGCAGAGATACTACAGCGCAGTGTGTTGGTGCACAGCAGACACCAGCAGTACCAGTAAAGAGAGCGTTTGCTACGCTGCTGTGGTTGCTGCGGTGTAACGGCTGAGCGAGAGAACCACTGACAGAGAGTGGGAGGAAATCACTGAGCGCTCTCCACCATGAATAAAGATGAGCTTTACTCAGCCGCCTCTGTTCTCTGAAGCTACAATATGTTCAGTGCGTTCGGCTGCATCCAGTGAGCGTGATTTGACTGTGCTGAGTTACGATGATCAGAGAGTGCGGTATTAGCGTGCTAATAGATGCTTAATAACAGTTTAATAAACGTATAGATTAACACTGCTTTCTGCTACCTGGATTCAGGCTTAATTCATTCATTTACAGTAACTATACACCACTGACTATACACCATATAGGACACTTTGCAGTTGTATAATGATTATAAACTGTAGTTCTGTATCTTTTATCTGTATACTTTATTATTATTATCCTCATTCTACCCTGTTAACCCTTCAATACTCAGGATCCCATAGGATAGAAAACCACCACAGAGATACAGATATTATTATTATTGTTATTGTTATTATTATTATTATTATTATTATTATTATTATTATTATTATTATTATTATTATTATTATTTGGGTGGTGGGTGGTTATTCACAGAACTGCAGTGATTAGCACTGATTAGCATGGTGGTGGTTATGAGGTGTTAGTGTGTGTTAAGCTGATGGTACAATCAGTGTGCCAGTAATCATTTCAGAGCACTGGGCGAGACTTTAATTATTTTATTAATATATTTTATATTTTAATAAATGTGACCTGGTAATAACAAACAAATGCTAACATATAGCTTTATAGATCAGTGTATTTCACATTTTTTTAAGTTTTGCAGAACTGACGCACAATGTGCTTTGATGTTTTCCAAATATAAAAAAAAAACAAATTTTAGTTAAATAAAAGCGAGGTGAAATAAAATATATTTATGTTCAGTCAAAGTGATTTTCTCTTTTTATTTTTTATTTCGAAAACTGCAGGATGTGAGAGAGAATCAGTGAGAATGAGCATCTGTCAAATATAAATCCTTATAAATATCTGAAAAAAATATAACTAACAATAACTTGTAGTTACTGTGCACTGTGCAAGTATATTTTATTTGATTTTATTGATATTTTAGTTGATTCCTGAATCCTCTGTGTGAGGTGCAGTGCACACGGTGATCCAGACATGGTTGCACGGCTGACTGTTGACTGTTGTCAGGGTTTTAATCAGTCAGTAGCGCACCTGTGTTTCTCGACGGCAAGACAGTTATCTATCAGGAAGCCAGAAATGAAAGAAAGAAAAAGAAACAAGAAGGTGTTTTTTATTAATTGGCAAATTCAGTGTACTCCTTATTATGGAATAAAAATATTGTCATTTAAGCATTTATTTGCAGAAAATGAAAATAGCTGAAATAACAAAAAAAAAGATGCAGAGCTTTCAGACCTCAAATAATGCAAAGAAAAAAGTTCATATTCATAAAGTTTTAAGAGATCAGAAATCAATATTTGATGGATGTGAACAATGAGCACAGATGACACTGGAAGACACTTTAGCGGGTTTTAATCAGGAGAGTACAATTCTGAAGGCACAAGGAAACACAAATCAGTCAATGGGATTCAACAAAACATATCACTCAAACTAAAGAAAGCTAGGAAGCTAGCAGTAACAAGAAAACAGACTACCAAACTATAAACTGGACAAAAACACAACAGGGCTTAACAGAGCTAGAATTGTCAAGATTTTTGGCAGAGCAAAGGCACATGGAGGGTGCAATGCTGCGCAGGGAGCTGAACAGGAGTGAGGTTTATATAGGCGGAGCTAACGAGGAGGGAACGAGATCCAGGTGTCAGTACTCAGGAGAGGCGGAGCGTTGAATTGTCACTGAAGAGGGAGTCGTGGGGACAGGCTGATTGGTGGAAGGAATGTGAGACATTACAGAAGCCCCCCTCCCAGAAGCCTCTCCAGAGGCAGCACAAGTCCGACTGGGAGGACGGCCACGCCTTCTAGGCCTGGGGCGATCAGGTCGACGTTGATGGAAGTCTGCTTTGAGAAGAGGATCAAGGACGTCCTCGGCAGGGACCCAAGAACGCTCCTCTGGCCCATAACCCTCCCAATCAACCAAGTACTGGAGCTGTCCCCTTCTCCTGCGGGAATCCAGGAGAGCCCTCACGGCATAAGCAGGTTCTCCATCTAAGGTGAGAGCCGGAGGTGGTGAATCACAGGGGACAGCATCTTGTAGAGGACCCGGGACGACAGGCCTGAGGAGAGAGACATGAAAAGATGGGGACATCCGATATTGCGGAGGCAATTGTAGTTTGTACGTTACCGGAGTGATTCTGCGAATGATCTTAAAAGGACCAATGAAGCGAGGAGACAGTTTTTTACACTGAAGGCCCAGGTTCATGTTTTTGGTGGATAGCCAGACTCTCTCCCCCGGCCTGTAGTTCGGGGCCTCCCTGCGGTGGCGATCAGCCTGGTTCTTCTGTCGCCTGATAGCCCTCTCAAGTTGGACATGAGCAGACTCCCAGACCTCTCCACTCCGGCGAAACCACTCCTCCACAGCTGGGACACTCTCACAGGCAGGGGTCCAGGGAAATAAGGGTGGCTGGTACCCTAAGAAACATTGGAAAGGGGTGAGGCCATTCCAGCACTGCTTGCACCTTCTGATCCTCCATGCGTACACCTCCTGCAGAAATCACATAGCCTAGGAAGGAGACAGAAGATAAGTGGAACTGGCACTTTTCAGCCTTCACAAACAGATGGTGTTGGAACAGTCGAGTTAACACAGACCTCACATGACCTATGTGTTCCTCCAAATTGCAGGAATAAATTAGAATGTCATCGATATAAACGATTACATACTTGTGAAGCATGTCTCGTAGCACCTCATTGACAAAGGACTGGAACACTGCTGGTGCATTTGCTAAACCATATGGCATGACGAGATATTCATAGTGCCCTGTTGCTGTGGAGAAGGCAGTCTTCCACTCGTCTCCTTCCCGGATACGCACGAGGTTGTATGCACTCCTCAGGTCCAGCTTTGTGAAAAGGCTTGCTTCACGCACCTGTTCCAGTGCGGCTGGTACCAACGGAAGGGGGTAATGGAATTTTGCAGTGACTTGATTCAAACCTCGGTAATCGATGCATGGTCGGAGCCCTCCATCTTTTTTGGTGACAAAGAAAAACCCTGCAGATGCTGGTGACACTGATGGCCTGATGAACCCCTGCTTAAGGGCCTCCTGAATGTACTCACTCATGGCTGTTGTCTCCGCTACAGACAAAGGATAAATACGGGACCTAGGAGGAACAGCCCCTGGAAGCAAGTCAATAGCACAGTCCCATGGACGATGCGGTGGAAGTTGTGTGGCACCTTTGTTGCTGAAGACTGCTGCCAGGTCTTGGTATTCCTTAGGCACGCTTTCAACTCCCTGGATGGATGGGCTTTCAATGGATGTTGAGCCACATGTGAGCTGGAGACATCGGCCTGAGCAAGTGGGTGACCAGCCCACAATTTCCCCTCTTGACCAACGAACAACTGGATCATGTAATCGCAGCCAGGGAAGTCCTAGAACAACAGAATGGCCAGGTGAGTCTATGACATACAGAGAGATTATTTCAGAGTGAGTCTGTCCAGTTTTCAAAACTAAGGGCAGTGTCTTTTCCAATACCCTCCCAGTACCCAAAGGTCGGCCATCCAAGCCTTTCACATGGAGAGGAGGTTTACACGGGCAGACAGGGATGTTGTAAGCATGGACCAGGTGTTCAGCAATGAAACTGCCTGCCGCACCAGAGTCAATCAGTCCTGTAACAGGTATAGAGTGATTGTCCCATTGGATTAGTACTTCAATTAAAAACGATTCAAGGACAGGAATGAAATTCTCATGGCTTACCGACTGACTCTGACGTGGTGGTCTCACAGGGCAGTTCATGCGGAGGTGGCCAGCTGCACCACAATAGAGACAAAGTCCATTCTGCATCCGCCGGCGTCTCTCCTCTAGAGTTAGGCTAGAACGATCCACCTCCATAGGTTCTGGTTCACGATTGGTTACCTTGGGTCTAGGGGGTAGGGATGTTTTTTGACGACGTTCCAGCATGAGATGGTCTAATCGGATGGATAGGGAAATAAGCTGATCCAGGGTCAGGGCATCATCACGACAGGCAATCTCTGTTTGAAGCTCATTGCGCAGTCCACGGCGAAAAGCTGGAATCAAGGCACTGTCATTCCATCCTGCATGAGCTGCCAGTGTGCGAAAAGTTAGAGCATAATCAGCTGCAGACTGGTTACCTTGACGTAGTTTGAATAATTCCTCTCCTGATGCCCTGCCCTCGGGAGGATGGTCGAACACCTTGCGGAAAGTGGTGGTGAACCTCTCATATGACTGTGTCTCCTCTCCTTGTCTTTCCCAGATTGCTGTAGCCCAATCTCTTGCTCTCCCAGTCAACAACGAGATAATGAATGCAATCTTTGAGGCATCTGAATGAAACTTGGACGCATTGTGAGTCACAAAAAGTGAACATTGCAGCAAGAATCCTCGACATTCACTTGTTTTCCCATCATATTTTTCAGGTTTGGAGATCTTTGAATCATGGGAAGGAGCAGGGGGATGACTCACCTCTCCCAGATTCCCAGTTGATTGACTTGCAGCCAGCCTTTGATTTAGAGTCTGGACCAGCGAAGCAAGATGGTTTGTTTGTTGTGTTTGCTGAGCAAGTTGCTGTTGTAGTTCGCCGATTTGTTGTTGTTGGGTTTGAAAAATAGATTCTATGCTGGCTGCATCCATCTGTGAGATGGACTCGCCTCCCGCAGTGTCTGTTGGGTTACGGCGCAGCATTCTGTGAACAATGAGCACAGATGACACTGGAAGACACTTTAGCGGGTTTTAATCAGGAGAGTACAATTCTGAAGGCACAAGGAAACACAAATCAGTCAATGGGATTCAACAAAACATATCACTCAAACTAAAGAAAGCTAGGAAGCTAGCAGTAACAAGAAAACAGACTACCAAACTATAAACTGGACAAAAACACAACAGGGCTTAACAGAGCTAGAATTGTCAAGATTTTTGGCAGAGCAAAGGCACATGGAGGGTGCAATGCTGCGCAGGGAGCTGAACAGGAGTGAGGTTTATATAGGCGGAGCTAACGAGGAGGGAACGAGATCCAGGTGTCAGTACTCAGGAGAGGCGGAGCGTTGAATTGTCACTGAAGAGGGAGTCGTGGGGACAGGCTGATTGGTGGAAGGAATGTGAGACATTACAATGGAATAACCCTGGAGGTTTTTAATCAGAGTTTTCATGTATCTTGGCATCATGTTCTCCTCCACCAGTCTTACACACTGCTTTTGGATAACTTTATGCTGCTTTACTCCTGGTGCAAAAATTCAAGCAGTTCAGTTTGGTTTGATGGCTTGGTAAAATCAAAGAAACTCAGATTGGTTAGATTATAAATATGGGTAAACCTCAATAGTACAGAATACAAAGTGTCCTTTATGATCAGTGGAGCTGAAAGGATGGATGAAAAGGGAGTGGAGAAACAAGAAGGTGTTTTTTATTAATTGGTAAATCCAGTGTACTACTTATTATGGACTAAATTCGTAATGGACAGATCAATCCAGAAGGCCCAATAAGCTCCGCAGTGTCTTTTCATTATCAGGCCTCTGAAAAAAGAGTGTAACTCCGAGGTCACGTCAGGACAGATCTTTCGGGCGGTCCCAAAATAGAGAGTCATCATTCATAATTTATAAGTCGTGCCTTGTAGAAGCCCCTTATGGTGCTTTTTTTATTCTGCCTGTTCTGGTGCGACATGTTTCTTCCTGTCAAGTTGTGCCCGGCGGCTCCAGTGACACGGGCAGATCCTGCTGTGTGCCACCGCTGCCAGTCACACTGCTCTTTGATCAGTTTGCCCTGGCTGAGGCCGAAGATCTGCTCATATACAGGTTTGGACTGCAGAACTGGTCTGGGGTCAGTAAAGATGAAGTAGCGATATGGCGTTATTGGAAAGGCCACTTTAGGTGCAATGCAGATGCTTACCTTGCATTTACACGGCTGATCCAATTTAAAATCCAATGTGTCTACATTGCAAATTTAACACAGTGTCCATCTGAGATCGATTGCACATATACTGTATTTATACAGTGTATTAATGTCTATTTTATTTCTAATAAATATGGATATATGTAAAGTTATATGCACAGTCTATACCGTCTATCCAGTCTATACTATATTGAACAAAATATGATATTGCACTTGAAAAATCTGCATTTTACACTGATATGCAGAGGAATAAAGTAATGAAGTACAAATACTTTGTCACCTTATTTAAGTATAAATGTTGATTTTCACTTCTACTTTTTTAGATTACTTTTTACTTCATTTTAACACAATTAGCTGAACTTTCTACTCCTTACATTTTAAAAATAGCCTAATTACTCCTATTTCATTTCACTGCATATATATTTAATTGTGACAGAACCAATCAGAATCTTCATTGAGAGTTGTGGGATAACAGGGAATAAAATCAAGTTCTTATTGGCTGGTTAATCTAAGAGGTAGAGCCAATCAGAATCTTCATTCTCTGAGAGTTGTGGAATAACAGTGAGTCAAACCAAGTTCTTATTGGCTGGTTAATCTGAGAGGTAAAGCCAATAAGATTTTTTTTTATTTCAGGTGAGGGGAGGGGAAACATGGGCATCAAACCAAGCTTTTATTGGCTCGCCAAACTCAGAGACAGAACCAATAAGAATGTTCATTTAACATTAGGACATCCCTGATCTAGAGTACACTAGAGGGCGCACTGCTAGAACACAGTGGTAAAAACAAAGGATCGGGTCTAGATTTAAATTATTTTAAATAGCTCAAAGTTAACCCATTACAACATTTCTGATCATCCCTACCCTAACCTTAACATATCCCATAATGCAACATAATCCAACAAAAAATGCCAAAAAATCTATATCTATAGTAAAAATCAGTCAATAATTAACAATGCACATCATGTACAGCTAGACTGAAGACACTAGACTCAGATAGCTCTAGAGCCTGTGTCTCTGTACTCTGCACAGATCTAGGTTGTGGAATCTGGAGCTTCAGGGAAGCTGACGGTTCAGTCGGTGGTTAAGAATTTTTAGAGCACTATCCCTGGTGCTCTGAATGTAATTGACCCAGTATCTTCCTCTGGTGCTTCAGACTGAGGAATCATGGGAGATGTTAATCTAAACTGGCTCAATCAGGAAGCTGGTGAGCCCAAAGAACTGTGTACCGACCGGCGGCTTCAATAATTAAAACCACAAATATAAAAGTCCTCTCTGTTCTAATCTGTTCCGACAATACGCTCATAAACAGACCCCAAAAACAACGGGCTAATGGTTCTGAATGGTTCCTCTGTCGGTTCTGAATGTTGTCAAGCCTGCAGCACTTTAAACTGCAATCTCAGAACACTCTGGATAAAAAATCAGGGTTTTCTGTGGTCTGAACCACTAAAGAACCTGCTATTCCGACTCTATATGATTGAATTAAAGTCAATTTTACACCTAAAAGTTGGAAGCAGAGTTCGCACCAAGGTTGATGTATTTGTTACATTGTATTTTGCACATCTAATCCGTTTAGTTTTGGTTTCACACTGCAGTTTAGTGAGTTTAATCTCTCTATACTTGAAATCAATAGTTTGGAGTGAATATGTATGATGAATAAATACATACGAAAAAATCTACAGTTACAGTAGATACAGAAATCACCAGCAATTAACAGCAATCTGTTGGTACCCAGACAGGACAACACTCGTCCACATGCTGCTGCTGCTTCATCTCAAGAGCTTTCTTCTCTTAAAGACACAGATGCTATGACATGGACATCAGTATCATCAGATCCATCCCTGACTGAAATGTTTGAGATGCTATGGGACGCTCTACCAACACTTTAAAAAAAAACCTCTATCCTTAAAATCTGTAGGAACTTTGTGAGAATATTAGAGCTGCATGGATCTGATGGATTATCACAGGACTCCATTAGGAACCTCTACAACTCCACATGCTGAGACTTCTGGCTGATGTTACTTATACTACGAGATACTCAACAAAAATACTTTAAACCACCAAGAGCTAAAACCAAAACAGGTATAAGCAGAGCCATTAAAATCTAGCAAAACAAGGTTTAAACAACTAATAAAACTAATGAATATCTGCCTACAGACAGAATGGGGGCTATAAGGATCTAAAAAAGTAATTATCAGTCATACCAGTCATTTTCTTTAATGTGTTTTTAATCCTACTATCATTATTTTGTGTATGTATAGTGTGTGAATTTGTGTATATATAGTATGAAACTATAGGTTTTATCCAGAACTTTTTTGTTGTGCTTTTAACTATGATATTTGATTTATATTTGCGATGTTTATGTATGCGCTCTCGGTTGTTATTGTGATAGCAGTTAATGAGGATCTGCATAAAACAATAAAACAATGTTGCTCTTTGTTACACATGCGTTACACACTACTTCTATATGTGTGGCTCAATACAATTGACCCAAATCAGGTCCCATATCATATTTTATTCATTTATTAGTCCTGGTTACCTTTATCTTCCTTTAGATATATAAGCGGAAATATATATACAGCCGTTGAGACGCAGCGAGACTGATGAGGCCTGGACTCGGATCTAGAACGCCCAACTGTGGGGGCCTGCTGTCTGCCGCCCGTGACTCATGAGGAAAGGAGGACAGCTGGGGAAGAGCAATGCCTCGACTCCTGAAATCACTCCTACTGACTGACACTGCCAGAATTTACCAGCAGAAACACAGCCTTTACTGCTCTTAACTCAAATACTCTGTATTTAATTCACAGCTTAGCTTCTGCTACTTTAGCACTTTTGTGAAAGTGGTTTAAAGTGATTAAACATGAAAAGATGAGCTTCACTGCAGAACCTGCAGAAATAAGCTCAGTTCATCCAACATTATGTGTTGCAATATTGTACTGTTTCTCAAACACAGTATTGATTTTTATTTAAAAGTTTACTTGTACAGAATGGGGTCAGACAGTAGAAGCATCTGAAGCTCTTGTGTGTTTAAACAATGCCTCTATCATCTCACCACTGTCTCCATCATACCATCTCACCACTGTCTTAACACCACTTATCTCGCCAGGCTGTAAGCGGGGCTGTTAGAGGTGTGTGTGAGAATGCTGACGTCAGCACGCCGCTGAAGGAAGGAACTGTGAAAGCAAGTGGCAGTTTTGAAACGTTCACACTGTCCACACCTTCTGAGCATGTGCAGAACCCACAGCCAGCCTGATGGAAAAAAAGCGATGCTCATTTTTTGGGTGCGCCAGGCGACAATACTAACATTAATTCCCTGATTAAACCACATCAGTGCTGTGTGGTTTAACCAGGCCTCTACCTTACAGAACCTACACTAAACTTCCAAATGTTTAAGGACAAAATTCTTCTATTTGGTTGAATCCATTGGTGACTTTTATCACATTGAGAACATGGTGTTAGCACATCAGCAACAGACCACGTCCTGCACTGATACTGGTCTCCCAACATCACTACCACAGCATTAGCACACTGGTTACAGTCCTCATCATGATGGATGTGGTGCAGTGGATAACACCATGTGAAAGATTAGGGAAAGACTACAGCTCTACACCAGTAAGAGTCCTTGGGCTAGACTCCTAAAACTACATTGGCCCAACTCTGTAAAAGGAATAATCTTGTAAGTCGTATAAGAGCTCTGGATAAGAGCTTCTCCAAAATAGCATTAATATAAATCAAACTTCCCTATTGTTATAGTGTTAGCATGGCTTTTTGTCGAACATTACAATGTACACGTTTATAAACCAATGAAACAGTACAGTTAGCTTCCCCCCATCCACTGCAGAAACACTGGAAACACAGTAACTGTACCAGAGCCATTGAGGCACAGCAACAGCTAATTTTTACTCATTTAATGTGATTAAGAACAGTTTTAATCTTTTTTTATTCTGTTTAGGGATGGTTTATGAAATAAAAAGGTCAATATGAAATACAAAATATTCAAAAATACACACAGAATTTCAATGGAATGTAAAAAAAACAATTAAATATTTGAGTTAACTGGATTTATTTGCTATATAGGTTTTACTGTAGAAGTCTTCTTTTCTGTGCATTACAGACAAAAAAACAGCATTCTTAATTTTTTTTTCCATCACTGGAGATAATTCAGGTCTAAAGGGTCAAATATTCCAGTTCACACTGAAGCTGACAGTTTAGAGGGAATACGTCAGTAACTTTCTGCATATTAGACTGTTATCCTTCACTCATGCACTGTATTTGTTTATTGCTTGCCTCTAGGCCTGTCACAATAATTGCAACATCGATTTATCATACAATAAATAACATGACCTCAATAATTTTTGATATTCATGACATTTTTCGTCTATTTTGTTTATTTGTATGTTTTTTCACATATAGAACAGTGAACAGTCTTTTAGCCAGTCATGCTTCAACAACTGTGACTCCATAACATACACACAGTGTGGACTAAAGTAGGTGAAGAAAAAATATATTATAACTATAAGTATATATATAATTCCCTAACTAATTATAATAAATTGTTAATTCAGTTTTTGCTGTTTTAAAAAAGTGTATGATTGCTTTTTTATGCTATTGTGTTTCATTATGTCAGTGGCATTTTCTTAAAATTACAAAAATATTGTTTATCGCAATAATATAATTTCTGCATCAATATATTGTGCACAAAAAAATCTTATCGTGACAGGCCTACTTGCCCCCCAAAAAACAGGTTAAGCTAATTTAAAACTAGACTAATTATATTTCGATTTGCTGGAGCGTTAAGACTAAAAGACCAACACAAATTACCTCAAATATCCTGATATGTTCAGTAAATACTACGACAGAACTGAAGATGATGATAAACGCCCAATGATCGAGCATGGCCATGTCCTTCATTGCCTCCCTCAGAGCAGCGTTCCGCAGCAGCAGCGGTCCTGTCACAAGCCATCACCGATTGAATGATTGTGTTTATTAGTATTTATCTCGGCAGCAAGGCGCAGTAATAACCGCAGCTCGATGCTCCGGCGAGTCCGGGAGATTTAAGAGTGCCAAAGTCTTCAGTGAGTTGGACGCTTTGGGGAAATCCAGGCCACTTATGTGCTGCATTGCAGGTGCCCCTGATTACCAGATTCCCAAACGCAGTGGATTGCATAACAAGAGAATCCCTTCCTACAGAAGATCGCTTTATTATGCTGCACAGTATCCATATAGACTAGATCTTATGCTGCATTATAATCGATTCTCTAAAGCACAGTAATGCTTAATAAAGGAGCATTCAGGATTATATTTTCATAACATGATCATGCTCTATCATCACATACTCGGAAAACCTGCAGAGACAGTAGTGCTTAAGCCAGTGTTTTCTTATTTGAACTGTGTGGAGCTGTGTGTTCCATCACAAAAAAATCTGTGTTGGATTTATTCTCTGAATATCTGTTCCCCACCCCATCTCTATTCATTCCCCCAGTCCCATTTCCACATTCAGGTTTGCCAGGTATAGAACACAGCTGCATGCAACAGTATATTCCAGCCATGGAAACAGGTGAACTGTCTGTGAGTTTTTCTACTGAACAAGTAGATGCTCCAACACCAGGAGGGTGAAGACTAGCACACACCTCCTCTGACACATGTGAAGTCCGACTCCGCCTCTTTTTGAGCTGCTGCTAATGCAGCAGCATTGCTGAGTAGCATCACAGCAGCGCTAACGCTCGGAGGAAAGCGCAGCGACTCGGTTCTGATACATCAGCTCACAGACGCAGCCTTGTGCTGATCCACATCACCCTAGGAGTGAAGAGGGGAAAGAGAAGAGCCCCATCTACTGTACCCACCCTGACCGGCAGCTGATGGCAAGCTGCATGACCGGGATTCAAACAGCAATCTCCGGATCATAGAGGCAGCGTCTTAACTCTGTTTCAAGAGGAAGGGTTACACTCGAAAACAAGGGGTAGGGGAACAAAAGAGAAATATGATTGGGACTTTTCGTGATTGTTGGAAAAATAACCTGTAGTGTGAACCAGGTATACGTTGTACAGTTTTAAATATTGATATAACGATATACTGTTTAGCTCTAATCTATACCATCTCACATCTGTAGCTCAGACTCAGAGTGCTGCGCTGAATTTGATGTTTTTTTCTCTTATTTTGGGTTAAATGAGGAGAACTCATCCGTGCATCACATTATAAACGCTCGTGCGGTTCTGAGCGGGTCGGGTTCAGAGAGGCGACGGCGCTGTTTTCCAGTTGACAGTATCGCTTTGTTTTTTGTAAATGACAGAGACAAAAAGCACAGATGGCAAGCGGCAGGATTCTGCCACAGGACAAGACCACAGTATTGTGACCGTGATACGGCCTAGGGTGTGTGTGTCTAAATGGGAGTGTGACAAATGCATAATTTCTAATGATGAACTATGCCCCTGAGCACGCATGCATGTACGTGTGTGTGTGTGTGTGTGCGTGTGTTTGTTTGTTTGTTTTTCTATTGAAACTATAATTTCTATAATATCAAGGCCATATCGAAAAAAAAAGAAAAAATCATAAATTGGGACAGTATTGACAGATGGAGGTAATCTATTGGTTTAAATTAAAAAAAGCAAATACATGTCAGATACATGTGATCAACTGCGTGTTGAGCGTCTAATCAATCATTTTTATCTGATGTTTTGCACATATTTAACATATTGAATATATAATATTATTATTATTACATTATTACAGTTACTTACATATGTATATGAGCCATACGTATGACCCCACATCCTGACACTGAATAGAAATACAAACAAGTGTGCAAATGTGCTGTATGTGTGTCAGAGTGTGTGTGTGTGTGTGTGTGTGTGTGTGTCAGCTGAGTCCCATGCTCTAGGCATGTAGAGTTCACAGACATGTTCTCCACAAATGCTCAATCTGCTATGGCAGCTGACTGACCCTCCCGCCCCCATGTTTATATTTTTCCAGTCATGGGAATCAGTTTGCTGTAGAAATATCGTCTTGATAAAACACAACTAAAATGTAGATTTTACTGTATAGACAGATAAATCGCCCAGAGATTAGGTTTTAATAAGCTTCTTGTGCACTTTTAAAGTTATTAATGCCTCATTTTAAAGGTCAGGGCTCTGTGGATTCTATCAATGAGGTGTGACAGAGCTATTTTGAGCCTGAATGACGGTGTAAAAAAGCAATTTATCTGCAGGGGCAAAATATGCCCCATATCATCCATTCTAAAGCATGTTTTGATAAACTGCTAAAAATGACTGGATCTCAGAAAGCTGCGGGAGAGCAGATGTGGGCTATTCAACAAAGATAAGTACACTTAATCATGTTTTACTACACCAAAAGTCACACAATTTCATACAGGAGTTCTTCTTTAAGCTTACAGTATTGCAATACATCACAATATATTGAACTGTAACCCCTGTTTTGTGTTTGTGTATCTCATATTGCCACCTTCTTGCCAACACACACCATAATAATGCTGTTCAATTTTAACCTGCTAACAACCAACAAACTACATAAAGATCACAATCACATCACAATATTTCACACTACACACACCCACACATTATCCACACACACACACACACACCATACACACACTCACACCAGCACACCCTGCTTTAAGTGCACGGCATGCAGACGGCTGACGCCCCGTTCCAGAACGCATTTTACCTACCTCTCGCTGAGAGCTTTTTGGTGTTGATTATTTTGGCAGCATATTCCTGGCCTGTGCACAGCTTGACACAACGTCGCACCACTGAAAAAGCTCCCCTAAAAAAAAAGAAAAAAAAAGGAGAAACAGTCAAGATTAAAACTTGTTTGAATTGTTTAAAATCTGCATTATCTGCACTTTAAACACAATCGTGCTGTCAGCATGGCAGAATCAATTTTTAATCAAATACCACCACAGTTAGTTTCCAATAAATGAATATGAATTATGCAATCATCTAATCAGCAGTGCTGCTGGAGTTTTTAAACCAAGTTTTTAACCAATCACTGTGCTTCACTTTATTAGACACTCCTATCTACAGTTAAAACACCTTGTAGATAAAGTAAAGTCAGAGACAGTGGCCCCTATTTTAGCTATCTATAGGAAAGTTGTTATCTGTGCACAGTGCAGCTTGGTTTTGCTATTGTAACGACGGGAAAAGTATGCCTTGCGTGGCTCGAAACACACAAAAGGCATGCACTAATTCTCCTAATTAAAAACATGGGTGTGTTTTGTGCATAACGTGAAATAAACCAATCAGCACGATACTTGACATTCCCTTTAAGTGCGCTTTAGGTGCGCTCTAACTTTTGGCGGATTGCTATTTTAAAGGCGCAGCGCTTCTGCGCTTCTCAGCAGAGGAAACTGACCTCCTCGTTTGCGCTGTAAAGGAGCGTGAGCAGCTTATTTATGGGAACAGCAATGTTATTTTATTTTATTTTGTATAAAAAATAGACTGTTTGTGGGGTGTAAGATAGCAATGAGTATCACAACGCGCCTTGCTCCAGGTGGAATCTGTTGCTGAATAGTTTGTGTGGGTCATCGTCTAGTAATTTATCAGTGCCCACAGGATATGTCTGGTTGGTAAGCTATTCTCAGAGCATCAGTGACACTGATGTGTTTAAGAACTATAGCAGCACTGCTGTATCACTGCAGCTCTTTGGCATATCAGTGTAAATTCCATATGCTAACATATTAAGTTGTAAATTGGTGATGCATATGAAGATAAGATCAGATTCACATCAGAAACACATCAGATTTTAGGCCTCTTACCCTATTCTAACGCTTTTACAAAACACTTCACTAAAAACACCAAACCGTCTTTATTCTTTATTAATCATTTTATTTTTTTTTAGAACAGCACATCAGACAGCAGCCGTCCAGGAACTGCAGAGGAATAAATATGGAATAAATATAAAGAATAAAGACACCCTGAGAAAGAGACGGCATATGCTGTTTGAAGAGTCTGCTGCCTCAGACCTCGTTTCTTCTGGTATTTTCAGCACAGCTTGCATAACTAAAACCTGTGGGGACATCAACACTAATGCCTGATGTCATCCTTCACCGGCTAATTTTAGTGTACCTTTCTGCTGTTATACAATACACTCCGCTCTGTCTCCAGCAGCGGGTCTGACACAGGGATCGGACCGGGGTCTGCTGATTTACAAAACTGTGGCACAGAGTGACACAGAGACCAGAGGCGGAGCCAGACACGCCTACTTATTTGATAGGCCTTTCCTTTTTTCCTCCAGAGAGTACTGTTCCACTGGATTGCCTGTATTAAGTGTAAGTGTATATATATATATGTATATATATATATATATATATATATATATATATATACATATATATATATATATAACTCTGTATTTTATTAGCAACCCATTTATATTTCCAAATTTCAATAACATTAGATAACATTAATAATTAATAATTTTGTACAGAGTGTCTGAAATAACTGTTTAATGCAACCACACAATATAGTAATAACACCGTATGTGCAATAAACCAATAATTGTGTCACTTTCTCATCATTCCCTTTAAGAGCCAGGTGTGCTCTGACTTTGGCAGGTTGCTTTTTCAATGGCGCAGCTCATTCACGCTGTGAAGGTGCGCGAGAAGCTGCTGCATATCCTTGTGCAATAAATCCTTGTGTATGCACGTTATGCCCACATTGCAAAGATAACAATGAACGTCTGACTGCTGGCTGTTGTCAGGATTTAAATCAGACAGTGGCGCACCTGTGTTTTTCGTTGCCAAGATAGCAATACAGCATCTCTCTCCATTAAATGATGAATAGCATGTGTTGAGACTATAATGCTAGTGGACACCTACCATGAAATTTAAAAACTGATTTATGAAAAGGTAAAATAAAATGCAGCTATATCAGCACAGGAAAAACTAACCAATGGAATAAGACACTGCAGATAGGCAGAAAGACTGCTTTAAAATGTACTGCTTTATCATTGAAACAGCGTTTTTTTTTGTCCGAGGCAGTGTGGCCACCCGCTCATGATGTGTGAAGGGAAAAGTGTTGCTCATTAGAGGCTCAGCCAGCCTGACCGGCCTGTGAGTCTGATGTGGAGGAGTCTGGCTGTCAGGAGATGAAATCTGCAGTCTGATGAAGATCATCCTGTACAGCAGCCTCAAACACAGCGATCCGAATAAGCTCATGCTGAACGCAGAGGACACGCCCCCTCTAAACAGAGCTGTCCGACTTCAGCCCGCCCACCAGACTCACGCAGGGCCAGCGGCGGCCGCCCACCGCTCAGCCATAACTGGGACATTCGGTTCGGCCCACAGGACAAGAAATAGAGCAACTGAGGCTTTCTGTCCAGATACTGAGATAATGCAGTAAAACAGTGATTTCATCTTCTACAACAGAATCCAGCTGTGGGGCTGATAAGAAGCTCCGGGAGTTGATCTCAAGAAGCATGATGCTGGCTGGCACAGCCTTCTGTTAGCTGATGAATCAGAGCTGAGTCGCTGCACTTTCCTCTGAGAGCACTGGCTACCCAAAAAAGGTGGAAAGAGGAGGAGTCTAGCTTCATGAGTATCACATGTATTTGTTACATATTAATTTTTCCCTTCATTCTATTTACTTTCCTATTTTATCTTATGTCCCAATCACTCTATATTTACTGTATGTTTTAAAAAAATTAATATTATCTTAAATAACCTTTAAAAATAAAAATAAATAAATACATACATAAATGAATAAATGCATACATAATTTCATAGACACATGAAAAACATAGTAGTGGATACATGCTCCTAGTGGATTATCTAGGCGTGCATGCACCAGAAACATACATATAGTTTTTTATAAATGTAGAAAAATGTTTTTTTAAACTATTTGAAGACAATATTGTGTTCTATTATGTTTTATTTAATTTTTTTAAGTTTTAAAAAGATTACATTGCTCACATAACATGATACAAAATAAAATATTTATTTTTCACTATAATGGGTGAGAGAGTGAATTTAATTTAGATGTAAATAATGAGGATTTTTTTCAGTGATGTCTGTGATGTTTTACAGGGTAAGGGGGAGTGGGGGGAGCAGTAGGAGGGGTGAGAGTATAATAATGTTCTAACGTCAGGCTGCTGGCATGCTCCCCTCTACACTACCCACTCAGCCCTGCTCTAAACCCGGCTCCATATACAGCTCTAGAAAAAATAAGGGACCGCCTGAAAATGATGAGTTTCTTTGATTTTACCAAATTGAAAACCTCTGGAATACAATCAAGAGGAAGATGGATGATCACAAGCCATCAAACCACCAAACTGAACTGCTTGAATTTTTGCACCAGGAGTAAAGCAGCATAAAGTTATCCAAAAGCAGTGTGTAAGACTGGTGGAGGAGAACATGATGCCAAGATGCATAAAAAAACTGTGATTAAAAAGCAGGGATATTCCAACAAATATTGATTTTTGAACTCTTAAAACTTTATGAATATTAACTGGTTTTCTTTGCATTATTTGAGGTATGAAAGCTTTCTTATTTTATGTAAATAAATATCCCGCAGCTCCTGATATGTAACGTTAATATAATAATCGGTAAATTATCGCGCTCTTACTTCCCGAGCTCCTCGTAAAGCTGGTACTCGTCGGTGAAGCGGGTGCAGGTAGTCGTTGCCATTTCTCCGCTCCGGGCTGCTGCCGCTCGCTCTGTGGGAAATATCCGCGCTACAGCTCTCCGCTCCCGGTCCCGCTCCGCCCAGCACCGACTACCGACACACGCCGCGGGTTCGCGCCCGACTGCGGGAGGAGAGGTTCGCTGAGGAGCTGCGCTGCTGCCGTACCGACCCCTCAGTACCGAGCTCCCCGCCGGACTGCAGCACACCGACTCTCCGCCACCGCCGCTGCTGTGGAGCTCCGCCTGCCGCACGCGGGGACACGCCTCTCCGCCAGGGGGCGCAGCGTCCGCTCCCCAATATAGCTAATATATAGTAATATATGAATATAGCTATAGATCATATATAGTGATATATTACTATAGATATAGATAATACATTTTTGTAGCTATAGATAATATGTAGTAATATATTCATATACATATAGATGTGTAGTAATATATAGTGATATATTAATATAGAAATAGATAATATATAGTAATATAGTAAAATAGATATAGATAATATATACTGATATATTACTATAGATATAGATAATACATTTTATAGCTATAGATAATATGTAGTAATATATTCATATACATATAGATGTGTAGTAATATATAGTAATATATTAATATAGAAATAGATAATATATAGAAATATATTAATCTCGATATAGATCATATAGATAATATATTGTAGTACATTAATATAGATATTATATTAATAATACTGACACAGACCCTCATAATAATCACTAACCATAATTTAATATATACTAGCTATATAAACAGAAAATACCCTGAAATAAGAGTACAATAAATAGTTTAAATTTACTTAAAACTATTTAAGTGTACAAAAAAAGTGTCTACTAAAAAGTCAAAATTGACAAAAAGTATACACTAAATGGTCTATATTTTTAACAATAAGTATACAGTAAGTTTACATTAAAAAATCCAACTGTATCCAAACACTAATATGAAAGGTTTCTCCTGAAATTTCATTTTTTTGGTCAGTGTTTGCCACAAAGCGTTGCTTGGTCCTTTACCAGCATAAAGTAAATCCATCAGCAAGTATCGGTTTGAAATATCGCACAAATTGGGCCATTGGGCTGATGTTAAAAAACAAATTATACCAATACTTATATAATTTAGATATCATCATGCATCCCTAGTATAGAATTATTTCAAAATATGTTGTTTATGAAATTATGTTGTTTATTCTTTGTGAATGCATTTAACCTTTAAAGTGCTCAATTAACTGGGCCATGTTGTAACATTTTTCCCAAAACCATATTTACAACAAACTCTCTGATTTTCTCAAATGTATTTTATTGAGTTCAGGCACAGGAAACAAATCAAAAACTGAATGACCAAAAAAAAAACTAAATATAATGAACCTCCCAAAATATTCTGATGAAATTCAGTCGCCAAAACGTTTAAATGAAAGTGGCTCTAATACACACAGAGACGTGCTGAATTTAGTGTAATGAGGAAACATGTAAAACATCTCGTTCATCATTTGGTTAATAAAACCTTTGGCTATCATTGTTCACATTCACTTCTAATACAGAATGCTATCAAGTTACTCTAGACTTACACACACACACACAAATCTCCAAACAAACCTTTCACTGATAGGATGAACATCCTTTAAATAACATTAACATATGATCCATGTTAATTTTATATCAGAGGGCCAAATCAACCGGCTGCAACATTTTTATATTGAATAAAAGCAGTAATAATAATAAATCAGACCCACGCGGGCACCAAGCCACACAGTAACCTATTCATGTCAGAGAGTCATTGTTGTATCCGCAGTTCAGAGGCTTTTATTTTGGCAGTTTTTCACCACAGGCTGCAGTTTGCTCCTGAAATCGAGAGCTCCGGACCGTCTGAGCCGAGTCGTCAGTGCTTTTGTCAGAGTGTGCTGCTCTCAGCATCTGCCGAACACGCCGCAGAGCTCAGAACTGGACAGCGCTTGGTGGTATGTCGAACATGGAAGGATCAAACTGCTGTCCTTTAAACGGTGAACCCTCAGCATCCCAGCCTTTCTTCAGCATATCGTGAACTTTCTGAAACAGAAAAGTGCAAGACAACGAGCTCAGTGAAACAGCACAGTTTGATATATGCAAAATGTGTCAATTCGTTGAATTGTCAATTCAATTTATATGTTGTGTATGTATTTATCTATTTTATTTATTTATTTATATATTTTTATTTTAATATATATGCAGCTTTGCTTCCATTTGCATCAAATATATATACATATATATATATATATATATATATATATATATATATGTATATATATATACATATACAGGTACACAGGTGCTCTCTAAATGTGACTGATAAAGAGCATGCCTATGCTTTTTCTTTTTTAGAACTTTACCATCTCGTGGCTCTGGGGCTTTCCTTGCAGTTTCTGATGGTAGTCGAAGGTGAGGCGGTCCAGCACTGCATGCTCCTCCTCATCCACGCTGGCCATGGAGCGCTCGCGGTTAATCTGGTTCACGTCGATCTCCTGCTCACCTTTCAGCACCGCGCTCCACCACACCTCCCCAGTTTTACTGAGAGAGAGCTGAGGGGGGGGGGGGGAGAAAAGAACGTCAGGAAATCCATGTTTTTTCTAAACTGCATTAGATAGACTACAGAACAGGAATTATGTTCATTTAATAAGAGACTATGCTCTGCTCTGCTATGCTATGGGGTTCTCCAAAAGCATCAGCTTTACAGGGTTCTATAGTAGTAGTAGTAGTAGTAGTAATGGAAGCTTAATGCCAAGTCAGCTCATAGGCTCCTGTCCTGGCAGGAGAGGTTTTGTTAGGTACAGTCTTTAGGGGGTTGTTTTTTGTGTTTTGTGCCATATCAGCTACATATTGGCTATTTTATGGCATCAATAATGTTTGTGACTTGAGTATGAACACTCCCTTAAATCCTTTAAAAGATATGTGCATTTAATCCAGTGTACAGTGTCCTGTAATGAACAAAAGAACATCCTGCAGAACCAAAACAGGGCTCTAAAACCAAGTAATTCCCAAAACACTCAAAACTGGGACATAACAGTCTTAACTTAAATTGCAGTCTTAAAGAAACTGTATTATCATACTTGTAAAATTGTGACTGAACATGTTTCTCTACATCCTAAATCACATTTTTACTATTTATACATCAAACAACAACTTTCTATTTTAAAAAATATCCTGAAAAACAGCTTGAAATGAAACAGTGCTTACTAATACACATTGTCCTGGCTCCAGACTCCACAGCGAATTCTCTGTGTTGATTTTGTGAGTAAATTCGCCTTCCAGCAGGACTTTTTCTGACGCTCCCTCCTTCACTGCTACACGAACTGAACCACACTGAAGGTTCACAGATACCTGTATAGAAAAAGATATTAAACAGTCATTGCTGCAACAAGTAGCACCTCTTGTTTAGATTAGACAGTTTTGCACATCTCTGCTGTCTCTTTTCTCAGTCAGCTTTATGAGGTAGAGTCAACTGGAATTCAGGCTTTCAGTTAACAGCTGTGCTGAACTCATCGAGAGTTAATTACTTGAATTTCTTGCCTCTTAATGTGTTTGACAGCATCAGTTGTAAAGTGGTGAAGATGTACAGTGAATAAGTAATGTTCTAATACATATTATGGCAAAAAACACTCAACTAAGTAAAGAAAAGGGAAAAATATTTGAAGAATTTATGGTCAGTTAATCCGAAAGTCAATTTCAAGAACTATGAAAGTATCCGAAAATGCAGTTGCAAAAAAGACCATCATGATGATGAAACTGGCACTCATCAGGACCGCCCCAGTAAAGGAAAAGCGAAAAGTCCCTCTGTTGGCAAGTTAACAGCTCCCCAGATAAGAACACCTAAATACTTTACATTTAACATTTTAGTTTGTTTAACACTTTTAAGATACTACATGATTCCTTATGTATTCCTTCAGAGTATTAATCACTTCAGTATTAATTAAAAATGTATTTTAAAAAATTAATAAGAATTTTTACAGTAGGATCTAGAAGGTAATTTACTTTTTTTTTTTTTACTGCTGTGGATAGCCATGGCTGTTAATTACCTGTCTGCCCTTGACGATACTGGGTGGTACAAAAACTCGAACTTCCACATCCGTGTAATCCTGCGACCAGCTGTAGTTTTCTCTAACTGCACCATTGTAGCTGTCCGAGTTGGCTTGATAAACAGTCTGCCCACTAAACAAACAACAGACAAGATCAATAAATTACGTAAAATTAAATAAAATTATTAGGATAATACATAATAAAACAAATATGCTTCAGTGTAGGTTGTTTCTAAAAACAGACAGTATATATGCATGTGTGTATATCTAAACTCTTACCAAATTAAAAACCTATGAAATATAATCAAGAGGAAAATGGATGATCACAAGCCATCAAACCAAACTGAACTGCTTGAATTTTTGCACCAGGAGTAAAGCAGCATAAAGTTATCCAAAAGCAGTGTGTAAGACTGGTGGAGGAGAACATGCCAAAATACAGAAAAACTGTGATTAAAAACCAGGATTGTTCCACCAAAGCCCAAGACCAAACCCTTACCCTGCATCTGTACTGGAGGCTGAAGCGGAGGCTGAAGCGGAGGCTGAACCGGAGGCTGAACCGGAGGCTGAACTGGATGCTGCTGCTGCTGCCTGATCACTCTCTGCAGGCTGGACGCTGTTTTGTGACTGGGTCTCCATAGCTGAAGCAGCGTCTGGTTCTGTGGCTGAAGCTGAGGCAGCTGCAGGTTCCTGAGGGGCTTCAGCAGGTTCTGCTTCTTCTGGCTGTGACTGAACCTCCAGCTCCTGAACTGCTGCTGGAACTGCTTTGGTCTCCTCAGCAACCTGCATCGCCCGCTCTCTGTCCTGAGCCGCACACTTCTCAAACAGCTTAAATGTCTGGAGGCAAAGGAGAAAGAGGAGACTTGTAAATAGCATTGTTAAAATATATATAAACATAAAAATAAAATTATAATGATGCTGGGTCATCCTTATTCAGGAACACAGTCTTTAAAATGAAATATTAAATTTAATGTAATTCAATCCAATTTAATTTAATTATCCTTACATCTAAAGTTTAGTTCATCCAAGCCAAGAGATGTTCAGTTCAGTGCACTTCACTGCACTGTACTAATCTCCACAGTACTTTACTGCACAGTATCTGTATTGCACGGCACTACTATCCACTGCACTGTACTGCTCTGTACTACTCTCCACTGTACTGTACTTCACTGCACTGTATGTATACTTAAATGCACTGTGTGTGTACTTTACTGCACTGTATGTGTACTTCAATGCACTGTACCTACACTTGACTGTACATCCCTGCACTGCACTGTATTTGTAAGTTACTTCACTGTACTGTACTGTACTGCTCTGTACTACTCTCCACTGTACTGTACTTCACTGCACTGTATGTATACTTCAAATCACTGTGTGTACTTTACTGCACTGCATCTGTACTTCACTGCATTGTACTGGCACTTGACTGTACATCACTGCACTGTACTGTATTTCACTGCACTGTATTTGTAAGTTACTTCACTGTACTGTACTGCTCTGCACTACTCTCCACTGTACTGTACTTCACTGTACAATAATTCACAGCACTGTACTTCACTGCACTGTACCTAACTGTACAGTAATTCACAGCACTGTACTTCACTGCACTGTACCTAACTGTACAGTAATTCACAGCACTGTACTTCACTGCACTGTACTGTACCTTACTGTACAGTAATTCACTGCACTGTACTGTACCTTACTGTACAGTCATTCACAGCACTGTATTGTACTGTACTGGTTGTGGATGAACAGTGGGGGTAAATAAACAGGTCAGTAGTTTTTCAAGTTCTTCAGCATGCAATTCTCTCACCTTCAGCACCATTTTCTCCGCGACTCCGGGCGGAAAACCCATGCGGTCGGTAGAGCTGCTCATCAGCCGGTAAAAATCAGTTTTTCTGTATAAAAACCCGAAAAAAATCTGCAGAAAATTCTGGATGTTTCCGACGTGCTGCAGAATCCCGAGCAGCGCGTTATCATATAACTCCGTCATTTCCACCGGCGAGGACATTCTCCACACAGCGCGAGCTCTAATATACCGCTAATAAACCACACTGATATAAAACACACGATTAACTGCGCGAAATACAGTAAATTACACAGTTTATAAACAGAGAAAGAGCTTCAGTCCCTAAAAAACACACACAGCCACAACACCATACAGCCTTACTAAACACTTCCGGTACCACTTACCAAAATAAAAGTCTTCCCTTGCCTGTTCACAACTTTTAACCATTAAAAGTTAATACAAATATATTTATAAAGAATTTATTAAAAGTTTAATAAAATGAACATATTTAATTTAATTAAATATTTGGCTTTTGCATTATTAACAGCAGAAGTCACTCCACTGACAGGAAGAGAACAAAATTAAATAAAAATTATTAAAGTTACTAAAGATATAACTTTAATATATTTATATATTTAGAGACTACTTTATTTAAAAAATCTATCTATCTATGTATGCATATCAGTCCTCAATGTTAAAAAAAAAAATATTAAGAAAAATAATTATTTTGTCCTCATTTTAATTTGTTGTAGTTTTAACAAAATGCCAGTAGAGAGCGCAAAAGTACGTTAAAATCATAAGATTTATCATGGAATACTATTTAAATATGCTTATAATATCTAAAAAAAGTACTTTTAAAATCCAAATATATTATTAAATTTCATTCAATGTAGTATCTATATTATTTGTTGATATTGATGTTTTAATGAATATAATGTTTAATTGATTTTTAATCTTTGTAAATAATACAAAGAATCAACATGAAATGGACACAATATTAGGCCAAATTCACCGCACATACAAGCAACATCACACATATATATATATATGTATAAATAAAATTTAGATATCTTATTTAATTGTAAAATGTTTCAAACTGTCGCAATTTGCAACACATTAAGGTAAAAATATTGTTGTATGTTATAAATGCATTGTACAGTACAGTGTGTATCTGGGTTGGTGTGTGGGTGAGGAGCCGCTAGGGGGCGGCAGTGAAGCTCCGCTGCGGTACAGGAAGCGGGTGATGGTCGCTGGTGGTCATGTGCAGCAGCCATGGCGGCGTCCTTCAGCAGCCAGAGGAGATTATTAACAGTAAGCGCTGATTTACACCATTAATACTCCGTTTATTACCAAAAAATCACCTGCAGCTCTTTATAGTTCAGCTCTCTGTGTGTAGTGTAGAGCGGGCAGCACTGCGAGCCTGAGAATACAGCAGAGTTACTGTGTTATTGTCCCTAATTCATTATTTTTAATGTAGGGTTAATATATATATCACAGCTGTGAAAAAAAAATAAGAGAGTGTGTAAAAAAAGATGAGATTCTTTGATTTTTCAAATTGAAAACCTCTGGAATATAATCAAAAGGGAGATGGATGACCACAAGCCATCAAGCCAAGCTTGATTTAGAAACTGAAGTGGGCCCTTATTTGTTTCCAGAGCCCTATATATATATATATATATATATATATATATATATATATATATATATATATATATATATATATATATATATATATTATTTTTTTTTTATTTAAGAAATGTAACTATAATTGAGAGGTTGACACAGTGAATCAACACCAGCAAATGACATGTCTCTCCAATCCATCACTGATGATCAGTACATTTTACATTTCATTTGGAAATCAAAGGACCAGAGTCTGGAGGAAGAGTGGAAAAATCTTACAGCACTTTTTTGGAGATGCGGATTTTATTTTCCAGCCGGACTTGGCACACTGCCCACACTGTCAAAAGTACCAATTGGTCTCATATAATATTCTCATTTTCTGATACATGGCTTATGACTTTTTTCTTCCCTTATAGACTCTGTGTAGTCAGTTGAATGGTGCACTATGGCTGAACTCTGGAGTGAGGAGCATCCACTCTACAGCAGTCTGTAATAAGGTATGGAGGACTGGTGTGTTCTTAAAATTTAACTTTAAACTGTATTATTGCCAAAATGATTCGCTCACCCATCCAAATAATAAAACTCAGTTGTTCCTGAATCTCTTCCGTCTTCACAGGTGTTTAATAATAAAAGCAGCAGCTAGGCATGCTGGGACTGCTTCTACAAACAGTAGTGAAAGAATGGGTCTCAGGAGTTCAGTGAATTCCAGCACTGTGGTACAGTGATACTGTAGGACGCAGCACCTGTGCAATAACAAGTCCAGTCATGAAATTTCACTACTCACTACTAAATATTCCACAGCCAACTGTCAGTGATATTTCAGTCAGTGTAAAATAACAGAGTGCTGTGCATTGTGGTGATGATGATGCTGATACTATATAATATTCAGGGTTTATGGTCAGTATTTGTAATGCTTTGATTGGCTGTAAAGGATATGATGTAGCTGCAGGGTTAATGGGTCTGTTGTCTTGTCTCTGCAGAATCGTGCTGCTCGTATCCGTGTGGGTAAAGGGGACCGGCCGATGACGTATGAGGAGGCTCTGCCCCCCCACCAGATCGCTCACAGGAAGGGATGGCTCTCCCATCATACAAGCAAGTCACTCTTTTTATTGATTTTAACCTCTTGAAAAGTTTTCCAGTTTTACTGGGTATATGTATGTATGTATGTGTATGTAATAGTATAGTGTAGTTATTTATTATGGCTCTAATATCCTAATATTATTTTATAACAAGACTTCTAATCAGCCTATTCAGCTCATTTTAGTTGAAAAGACATATTATTATTTAGTCCAGCACTGACTTACACTATTAAAATGATTAAAAAAAAAACACAACAAACTATCAAAGGTGCACTAACAAAGTGCACTACTGATTTTCCTTTACTATGCTGCATCTATATGTTCCATATATTCATCATTTATGCAGCATAGACACATAGACCACAACTTTACACCTGCTGAACTGGGTATCTACAGTATATCCAACAGACAGAAAAAAAAATCTTAAATGCACACTGTTTTTTTTTTTATGCTCAAACAAAACAAAAAAAAAGACTTTTACAATTTTAGAGTTTTTTAGAATTTTGCACACTGTTTTATGTTTTTTTAGGTAATCTGAATGGAGAGCACGGCACTGCAGATCGAACAGTAGAAGACGCCTTCATCCGACGCTTCATATACGGCACGTTTCACAGGTGCCTGGCGAATGAACTGGTTATTAAGCGCAGAGGAAACATGCTGATCATCTCTGCTTTAATGTTCCAGAAGATGCCTCCTCGTAAATATTATTTCTTTATTGGCTACACTGAGGAACTGCTCTCGCACTTCTATAAATGTCCTGTGAAGATGGAGATCCAGACGGTGGAGGAGAAAGTGGTGTATAAATATCTCTAACCTCTCGTGTGTTTGGTTAATGTTTTGTAATGGAGGGAGGATCGGAACTCACAGCTGTGTTTCTTTTTCAGTTCAAACTGTTTGTGTTATAAATATCATGTGAATATAAAGGTTTAAAATATGAAACATGCTTGTGTTCTGTATGTTCGTCACAGAGAGTTTATAAATTATATAGGCTTAAAGTTTTTTTTTTTGCTTTTCTATTATTTTTTTTTAATGCACTAAAAGCAAACAATTATCAAAAACAAATAAATAATCTCTGTAAATTTAAATGTTCCTGATGTGCAAACACACATGCCAACATTATTATTATTATTATTATTATTATAATTATTTTTATTATTTTTAAGCTATCTAGCAACCTACTTAGCATAGATTTCCTAATGCTAATATTTATTGCATCATTAAGGGATTTAAACAATTTTTTTCATAAGATTCATTAATTGTTTTAAGAGATGAAGTAACTATTTTCTTTAATTTAATTTTTATTTACCTCTGCTCCCTAAAACTAAGTGGGGACGCTTTATTATTTAACACCCTGTTTTTTTTTTTGTCTTTTGACTGTTTACACAGATTAATAATTCACATTATTAATTAGAAAAGTGGACAGCTAAAAGAGTTCACACTGATAGCTAAGGTATCCCAGTTGGTTGCTAAGCTGTGGCAAAGTGGTTGCTGTGGTGTTGCTGTGGTATACCTGGTTGTTGGTGTGTGGTTGCTAAGTGGTAACTAACAATTCCAAGGTGGTTGCTATGGTGTTGCTAAGCAAATGCTAGGTGGTTGCTAAAGTGTTAGTATGGTACCCGTGGTGCCTGCTTAACAACACACAAAACACTAGAAATGCACAATAATATTTGCTATTTTTCCAGAATTAATTGTTTTTAGAATTTTTTTTTTTATTATTTTATGCTGGGAAAGGAGTTAGAGGTGCTGGCCACACTACTACAAAAGGCCAACTCTCGTCTACTCATTTAAGCTAATATTTATTGATTTTTATTAGTTATTAACGTTTTAAAGTTAAACTGGGGTGTGTAATCTCTCTGTAAGTTATAAATATCTATATTAGCAGCAGCAGATATTTACATGTGAAATACAGAATATGGGCATTAACCCAGGAAAAAAAGACCACATCAGCGCATAACTATAAAACTCAACAATATTATAAACCAGGCAACACTGTTTTAAGGAATTTAATAGAATTTCTTTAACATTTTTTTTCAAACAGGACAAAATTAAAAGTTTGGGGGTGGTTAAACTTCCCAATTTCACATTTATTATTATTCTGTAAAATTAACATTTCCTTTAACGCAAAAGTGTGTTCACAATTATAGTGCAAAAGACAAGGCACATATAATTCCATCATAATACAAAAAAAAAAAACTTTGCCTAAATGAGACAATTTTCCCTTAAATATCCAACATAATCCATAAAAAAAAAATCCAGTTACAAATACAGTGAGAAAGTTTAAAGCTCTGGAGTGTGTTCTCAAATATCTGGAGTGGAGTGGAGCGATGCACATGTAAAAGAGAGAGAGGGAAATTATATATTCACATTTAAATAATATTTAAAATATTCATGTGATATGTGACCGGAAATACAGTTTATATTAAAAATATATATGATTTAAAGCTCTCCACCATTTCACAGTTCCTCTGAATGGGTGCAATGTGGTTTTAATAATCATGTTTTAAAATGTAAAAAGTGCTTTAAATTGAAATTTGCACTTTGCTGAAGCAAAGTTAGATTTAATGCATGAATTAAAGACAGTAAGATGTTAAAAAAAAAGAGTAACCTGCTGTAAAATAGCAGCAATTCAGTGTTGATTGTTAATATTCTACACAAATCTACATATTAAAGCTACAGGTACATTCACATTGGAGGGACCAAGAAAGAACCCATTAACCCGTGAGATGGTATGTTGATTCTGTTTCAAAACAAAATTACATTAAATTTATTTAGGCTATTTAAAATATTTATTCCATTATTAAAAAAAAAATAAATCATTGCTCTTTAAAATGGTGTAATAATGCATTATATAATCATTATGGTATTATATAATTCATATTATCAGAACAGTGGCATAAAATGGTCTTACAATCACAACGATATTGTTCGTCTAAATTTATTTTTTCATCTATTATTTCTGTGCTTTTATACTGAATATTATTTAGACTTTTTCAGGATTTTGTCCTGTTTCTGTACCTTCCTGATTAATTATTATTTCTTCCTCTTTTCTCCCTACTTTAAGAAAAAATACAGCTCTGGAAAAATAAGAGTCCACTTAAAAATGATGAGTTTCTTTAATTTTACCAAATTAAAAACCTCTGGAATATAATCAAGAGGAAGATGGATGATCACAAGCCATCAAACCTAGTTGAACTGCTTGAATTTAGTTATCCAAAAGCAGTGTGTAAGACTGGTGGAGGGGAACATGATACCAAGACGCATTTAAAAAACTGTGATCAAAAACCACCAGGGCTATTCCACCAAATATTGAACTCTTAAAACTTTATGAATATGAACTTGTTTTTTTTATGTTTTTATTATTTGAGGTCTGAAAATTCTGCAACTTTTTTTTGTTAAATTCAGCCATTTCCCATTTTCTGCAAATAAATGCTCTAAATGACAATATTCCAGAGCTTTTTATATATATATAAAATCTTCTAAACCAAAATACTTATCATGACAGGCCCAACTGGAATGGATATACAGTAAAACTGTGTGATACGCAGTTATAAAGGTGTGATAAAGGTGTACACAGTCATATAATTAAACTGAATTAATTCAATTCAATTACATCGTGACTGTTTGAAGTGTAGCAGCAGTAGCTGTGTGTGAACACACTGTGGCCGCTCTCTGTGATTTATGTGGATCATAGAAGTTGGCCAGCCTTCTCATAAAGTTTAACCCGAGAGACGCTCAGACCCCGAGTCTGAGGCTGAGTCTGAGGCTGGAGATCCGCCGGGTGGTTTATAAGGATCACTTGAGCTCTCGGCAGCTCTTCCCCGCACATGACTGGAGCTTAATGAGCCTCTGGTTCATGGTCTGCAGGAGAGCAGGGTCCACCTTCTTCACAATGTTCTCCAGCTGGTGAGGGTCAGACGTCAGGTTGTAGAACTCCACAAATGACTGGAGGAAAAATAAAAAAGAAAGAAAAAAAAAGAACAACAATGTGGCTTTTCATCAATATCGGCATCTAAAAACAGTAAATATAAGTAATTTCAGTGTTCAGTAGGGCTGGACGATATACAATATAATCAAATTTACTAATCACAATTCTATATATTCTATACACATTTCTGGGGGTGGGGCCACAGGGGCATTGGCCCCAGCTGAAATCTGATTGGCCCCTGCAGTGCCCCTGCCCTGTCACTCATCTGTTCTTTGCCCAAGAGTGATGGTCAGATTATAGGTGGTGCTAATAAGATAAAAAAGCATATCCACTGTGATTAAATCTTATGTATGGGAGATATGTTTATTTTATGTATTAAGTTATTTTGAACCTGACAGTATTTGTGAATAAATAAAAAAGTTTTTAAAAAGTAGAGTTAAAAGTAGAGTATTTTATCTATGTACAATAAAAATGCATGTAAAATTGGGAAGGAGGTTTTTATAGAATCACAGATCCAAAAAAAATCCTTTTACATAAAAATATGACATTTCACAATTGCAGATTATTTAAGCAAAAACATTAAGCAACGGAAAATTAAAAAAAAAAAAAAAAATTTAGCAGCAAAATCCAAATGCAAAACATTTTCAAAAAACTACTAAGAATAATAAAGTAACCAGGTGTCTTTAAGAAAATATATAAAATATTTTTAATTTGCAACATGCACTTTTTCCTTTTGATTCATAAATTCTGATCACAGATTTTAATTTATTTTTTTACTTTGAACATTTAGTAACAACAGGTTCAAAAAAAGGGTAAAAAATGCTACATAAATGTTTTGTTGCATTTTTATTTATTTTTATGCATGCAAGTTCACGAGTTTAGCGTAAGATTAATAAAATAGCTTGTACCTCATTATCTGCAAACTCACAGTACTGGAAATTATTGTCCTTCAGGGTCCGAACGCAGGCGTACGTGTTGTTGCAAGCGTCCTCACACACACAGTCCGGGAAGCAATTCTACAAAACCAAAGAGTGAAAAAAAAAACATTCATCCAGCTATAATTTATATTATAAATCAAAAAAGAGGAGAAATACTGACAGCCAATCCCGGGCCGAGTTTGGGGCAGTCAGGATCTGCAGGGAAGAGACCTTCTCCAGAGTACTCCACCAGGAAGTACGGGCGAGACGTGCCGTTACGTGCTGATGGAACCTGCAGTATATAGAAATACAGTGGATTTAGTGATCTGAAGAAATACATATATATATATATATATTTCTTTTGATTGCTCTTCTCCCTGTTGCTAAGCAACAGTAGCATCTTTACAGATACTTAGCCCTAAATATATGGAAATCCATGCCAGGTTTAAAATGCATGCGAAAATGAGTTATATAGAAATCTAAACCAGTCTAACAGTTACTTACACCTAGGTGGTGAAACCTAACCAAAAACACATCATCTGGGGGAGGATGCTGGATGTTGTGGGCTATGACTTGGTGCTACTACAGGCGTGGGACCCACTATCAGGGTTCATTTCTCACCATTACTTATCTATAGCACATTATTTCAGCTTCGGTTTCTACTCTAAAGCCTAAAAAAGCTTGAACCTTGGTTGTGTTATTTTCCTGAGACCCAGACTTTAAACCAGGCTTGGTTTGCATTCTTAGATTTTCTCAGCTATTTTGGATTAGTAGGGCCTAACGTAAAAAAATTAAGCTCTTTCTTTGTACAGGAACATGTTTTTTAAGCTGTTTTGTTCTCATATGGGGAAAGTAATTAGTTCTGAACTGGCTGTAGAAACTTTTGACTGGGATTCCCATCATCTTGGACCATAGAAACTTTTAACTACAGGTGTGAAAACACCCTAAAAATGCATGTTTATATACAGCTATAGGTTTTGACTCACAAGTTGTGGAAGAAAAGACTGTCCGTCCATATTTAAGGCAGAGACATTGACTCCAGCAATGTCCAGGATGGTCACAGCCAGGTCAATATTCATCACTGGGTCCTAAAACACAAAGAAATAATTCAGCATTCAACAAATTAGAACTTTAGGGGTGTCATTTCTTGATATTGCAATGAATCATATCTCGTCTCATCCATCTCTCTCCAGCTCCAGTAACTCATGTCGTTATTCATTGTATTGCCATGAGCATATTGTCCAGTGTTTAACCTTACTTACAAGATAACACCTAACAACTTATACACTTGTGGGCGTTCACAAGCATCGCCCTTCATCAGTTCATCACTTGATCAATTTAAATACATTTGAGTTTATTTTAGTTTTTCTGAAGAACTAATTAATGATTTCTTTTAGGAAGACAATAGTAAAGGAGGCCTTGTGACTTTTAATACACACTGAATTCACAAATTACACAAATTTATACTTATAACTTACAGATAGAGTCTGTTTGGGCTTGATTCCTGGCCCCCGCACCAACAGCGGTAAGTGAATGTCGAATTCGTACAGCTGCCTTTTATCAGTGGGGAGGGAAAACTGACCTGAGGGAGGGATTAAAACAGCTATATAACAGCTATAAAAACAGGTATAAAATACAGCTATTAATATTAGAGTGTAGTGAGTCTGTGTACCTGTGTGGTAGCCGTTATCAGAGGTGAAGAAAATGAAGGTGTTGTTTATCTCTTTTATGTCTTCTAGTTTCTTCACCAGCTTCTCCACCATGTCGTCCACAGATAGCAAAGTTTGCCATCTACAATCAAACCACAATAAATAGAACAGAGATCAATTTTACTCAATGATTAAACATTTAATGATATTTATCCTTTCGGACCCTGTGTCCATCACTATGGACACCGTGTATTTCCTTTGTTTTAATGTTCTGTTGCACATAAAACTAATTCAGACATGCTGTCCATCAAAAGAGACCATCCATGAACCAGCCAATGAAAAAGTTTACAAGCCATAGAAACAGTAGCTTAGCCCCGCCCACTGCACTGGAAAAACATCGACTCGGCAACTCAGATATTAGATCATGGCAACAACGATGGCAAAGTAAAAGCTTTTTTATACAAATTTTAATGCGATTTTAAAAACTTTAATAATAAAAATCATGTGTAAGGAGATGGTTTGTAAAATTAAAAGGTCAAATATCAAATATAAAACTAAAAAAGTGCATTTCCTGGAGGAACGGAGGATGGTTGTGCAGCTAAATTGGCTTCCACCGTTCACTACAGCTGCTAAGCTAGGTGGTTGCTATGGTGCTGCTATGGTGTCCATGGTGGTTGCTAGGGTATAAATGTCAAACACAGGCTTTCAATGCAATAGACGTAAAAAAAAAAAAAAACGATTGAGCATTTTTGTTTGTTTTTTAAACATTTTATACAGATTTTATCTAAAACTTTAGGGACTTGTTTTGGGTACATTACAGACAGAAAATAGCATTCTTATATTTTTCAATCACTGGAACATAATGAAAGGGTTAATAATCTCCTCTATGTACATAAAATTAAAATCAAATAAATAAAAGTTTTGGAAATAAGAAAATTATGAAACAGAAAAAGAAGTTATAGCGTGCTGCGTTCGATTTGATCTAAAATTGCACATCCTGCAATGTGGTTATTGCACATGTGCACATGGTCATGTCGATGCTGAAACAATATTACTCAAACAAAATTAGGGCCGCACAAAACGTGTGCATGTCTCACATGGTAACGGCTCTGCACAACTGTGGTGAGCAGAGAAACACTTCAGAATGTCCAAACTTTAAGACATTGAGCTACAACAGCAGAAGGCCACGTCAGGTTTTACTTCATTTACACTTTTGGCCGTCATTTGATCTCCACATACTTGTTGCGTGAGTATTGTTGCTGACCATGTGCATCCCTTCATGACCACAGTGTACCAATCTTCTAACAGCTACTTCCACAATGATGATGCATAGAAAGCAAGAGGCAACTCTAACTGGTTTTATTAACATGTATTTTTGTACTTATATATGTTATTTATCTATAGTAAATGTTGGTTTAAATTTTTTTGTATTACTTTTATTTATTACTTTGTCTGCCTCCTCTTTACTAAAGCTGTAAAGGGTAGGCCGACATCATATTAAACACTATGGATTAAAACTGGTATTTTAGTTAGTTAGACAGTTCATATGCATTTGAAGGCAGCAGGGGAATACTTTTGGCAATTTACTGTATTTACATCATTAAATAATGAGTCTCTTTACCTTTTACGGAAAGCATCATCAAGATAGTCGATGGAGCTGTTGGCCATGGGGTTTGGGGGCTGACGCAGCAGCCAGTGCTTATCCTGAAACAATTAAAGAAAAACCCATCAGACAGACTATTCACCTATTAAATAAAACACGTTCAGCAAAACAGTAACATCAGGTAAAACCGAACCGCCCACCTTGCCAGGTTTGTTAAAGCTGCCGTCCCGTGGAGCCTTCACATCTATAAAGCTCTTCTGGTACTGAGGGGCTGCAGTCCAGGGGGCGTGGGGGGCCGGTGGGCACAGCATCACGAAGAAGGGGTACTGGGGGCTTCGCTGATCCAGGAAGTTCAGCGACTTGTTCAGCTGGAAAGACCAGGATAACAGAAAAAGTTGAGAAAAACTCATTTCATATATTTCATGTAATAACTATTAGAATATAACAATTATTTTTGGGGGAATAAAATTGGTAATATCAGCACAGGAAAAAGTGACTGTTGGAATTGTTGGATATAAAAACAGTTTAGAGGAGGAAAATGAGATGCAAAGTGGGCGGGGAGCTACACGCCATTCTGAAACCAGCCAGCAGAGGCGCTAGACCAGTTAAGAAGTTAAAGTTTCTTTTTCGAGAGACAAAAATATGTACTTAATATGTATTTAGAAATAATATAAAGCTATTAAAACACAAAAAGTACCCATAATTTAAATTGTAGCTATATCAATGAGATTTTATGATGATTTGCATATTTCTCCATAGTCGCATGTTTTCTGGTTGTATAAGGGAGAGTTAAAGGCTATTAAAGTAGTCAACAAACAAATATAGCATGTGACATGTGACCAACTTGGATAAGTGACCCCAAGGAAAAAGATTTTGTAAATTTGAAGATAAAAAGAGGGTTAAAAACATTTTCGTTATTACGTACACCTATAATTATGATTTTTTGAAACAAACCAATGCAATGCAGAATTTATTTAGTATGTGTTTTGACAATAGTATTTTCTAATCAGAAGCTGGACCTTGTACTTGCCCACACACTCGTAAAAACACCCACAAAATCAGAGACGCCTGCTAGTGTGAACTGAGATCTTGCAGTAGTTATATATAGATAAAGTATACAGCATAATAACAGATCAGAACTGACAGACTGCTTTAAATCAGGCAATTCACAGGTTAAACACAAGCCTAAACAGGATCACACCCGGAAACAGAGCTCAGCACTTTCACAACCGACCAATCACACGCCACCCCATAACCATGACACGCAGCAGCATGCAAACAGATCAGCTGACGAGCAGAACTGAACAGGTTCCTAAAACAGCACAAGACACACTTCTCATCATTTCCATCAAAACAGGAAGTGTATACCTGAAGATCAACACTCCTAACATACTGTAGGTGCACAAAAGTATTAGGACACCAAGTATTTGGTGTATTAAAAAGAGTTTATCCTGCTTTTGTTGGAGTAACTGTCTCTACAATTAAAGGAATGTTTCTATTAGATACTGGAGCACTGCAGTTAGGACCTACTATCACTTCAATCCTCAGTGTATTCCTCCACCTTCTTAAATTATTATAGCAGAATAATGTTTAATTTTATTTTCTGGGGGAACAACAAAAATGTGGTAATATTAGCACAGGGAAAATTAACTGTTGGAATTGTTGGAAACTGGAAATTGAAAGATAATTTAACCCCCTGATTTTTCGCTCACTCCAACCTCAGCTCAAATTTGAAAAAGGCTAAAAAAAAAATGAGAGGGGCTTTGGGTGATGTATGGGTTTAGAGGTAGGGCAGGAAGTAAAGCTTGTTTTGATTTTGGATTGAATCTGGTAGTATAAACTCTTCTCCCACTCAAATCTGAACCCACTCCATCAGCAGCCAATCAAAAGAGTAAAAAAAAAAAGTAAAAAAAAAAAAAAATCACCCAATTTTATTAAAATGTTCAGTTTCATCCGCATTTTTTATTTGGTTATAATTAAAAACTTACGATAAGGTCTGTGAGGTAGTCTTTTTCGTAGTTGTCTCCATGAGTCTCTGCCTGTCCATTAACTGAGAGAGTGTAGTTGTAGTACTTGGAGTTCCCCACCTGAAAAAAAACCCCACACAGACATGTTTATAAAAAAATAATCAATAAAAAACACACTGAGTTGAAGATTTTTTAAATAAATATGCTATACAACTTACAGAATATTTTGTTAATTATTGTTAATCAACTTAAATTAAATTACACTTAAACATTTACTAAAACCTGCCAACCATTTATTGACTACATTAAGAACATTTCACTGGACCAGATCAAATGCATATAAATAATGTGTATAAATAAATACAAATGAAACTATTTTTCTCCCCCCCCCCCCCCAATTAATAATGTATAATGAACGTTTTTCTTTGTTAATTTAGTTAGTAATTTATGATATTTGTACAAAATAAGCTAACAAAATATTTTAAGTCCTCAGCATAATTTCTAAATGAGATAAACATGCTGCTAGGTCATGTAATGAAACTAGTTACAGTTTAAAGTTAATGATGCTGTTTTTTTAGTCAGAGGAAGTGAGATAGATGTAGTGTAGATTGTCTGTGCAGGTTTGATCATCAGGAAAGTTTGAGAGTTTGAGCTTAAGCAACACAAATCAGTGAGAAACTGTGAACTGATGATTAAACACAATGTGACCCACCAGAGCGTGCCATTGGTCCCAGCCTGGAGGAACATACTTCACCCCTCCCGCCTCCTCCGACCCGTACTGAAACAACAGCAGAGTGGGTTATATACACTGAATTACAGATTAAACTAAATATATACATATACATATGTACATATATACCACTCCCCATAGACCACTCATAGACTCCTCATGGACTCTGTATGGACTCCTCATGTACTACTTATACACTACTCTTGAAAGCATTTGCATGTTACTATCAAGCATGTTTTTAGGTTCTGATTATATTTTGCTGATTCTCTCAAAACTATACCTATATCTGAAGTAAAGCAACTTTAAAGCAGTAGGGTAGATGCATTCTTTACAGGCTCATTAAACTACAGTATTCCCTTCCTACCAAAAACCCAAGTAAATACCAGCTTTTAAATGTTTTAAGTCACTAACATAATATAATAAAAATGATTTATTTCCAATGTTACATTCATTATTTTATTTACTTTTAAACATACACTATTAAAATTGCAATTTACAGAGATTAATCGCAGAATGTTGTTGTGACTAATCACATTATTTTTCTGTAGACACAGTGTTACGTAGAAAAGTCAGCAGACCTGATTTAAATATTTCCCTCCGAAGAAGGTCTGGTAGAAGAGCTTGCTGAGGTAGACGGGGAAGGCCCGGCTCTCCTGGTTGCTCTGCCAGGCTTTGCTGCTGCAGTTGCCGGACAGCGAGTTGTTGTGGACCATGGTGTTGTGTGGATATTTCCCCGAGAGGATACTGCTGCGGCTCGGGCAGCACAGGGGCGTTGCGGTGTACTGGGAACAGTGGGAACAGTGGGAACAGTGGGGGAAGATCAGATCATTAGTCAATAAGAGACAGAAGAAAAAGCAGCAGTCAACCGTTAACTTTTTTGTCTTTTTCTAAAGACTCACCGCATTAGAGAAAGTGACACCTGCGTCCGCAATCAGAGCTTGGGTCTTCTTTAGAGGAGTCTGCAGAGAGACAAGAGCAGAGCAGAGCAATAAATCAGAATATTAATATAACTGTATATATCTAAATTTGGGGCCTTAGTACCCAAGACAACGACTGGTCAAGAACTGAATTAAATGACATACTGTGTGAATAGAATTAAATAAATTATGTGATGGTCAATGCAGGAAAGTACAACTACCCTGTTAACAGAAGGGGTCCCCTCCCACTAGTTACTGACAGTAGCCAGACAGACAGGTCGACATTCCTGCAGCCGGCAAAATATTAAACTTAAGCAAACATAAAGCGTTATCTATGAAAACCCATAAAATAAAACCTAAAATAAAAAAATAAAAAATTTAGCAAATTTTTTTCTTAATATTATTTTCTATCATTAAGTAAACTGCTATCTCATTATTTTGAGATGCTAATTTATTTTTTTGAGATAGTAAGTCATTTTTTGAGATACTATCTCGTTATTTTGAGATACTATTTAAAAACCATGAGATAGTAAGTCGTTATTTTTAAAATACTACCTCTTTTTTTTAAATAGTAAGTCAGTATTTTGAGATACTATCTCACTATTTTGAAATAGTAAGTTATTAATAAATAATAATAAATTACTATCTCAAAATAATGAGATAGCAGTTTCTTAATAAACTCTAGCCCCAAATGCTTTTAGATTAAATATATCTTAAGGATTGATGCTTTAAACTGATCTCAGACAGCAGCTGGAAACAATCAACCATAAACTACAACATGCATGAAAAACAAGCCCTGATTTCAGATCTATTCACTCACCAGCCCACCCAGCTCCAGGTCCAGGTCATCGGTGAGGATGAGGACGATGTTGCTGCTCTTGCTGCTTTCTGCACACCTGAGGCTGCAGGTAAGCAGGTAAGAGAGGAGCAGCAGACAGCCAGCGACCACCCTCTGCCTCCAGAACCCGGCCATGAGCCCCCCAAACCGGCCAGCGACCCCCAGAGAGCCCGGCTACAGAGATCAGACCCAGAAGAGGAGCAGCGGGGGTGTGTGAGCCAGTTTGAGGAAGTACAACTTTATGGTCATATGACTGCAGTGTGTGTGAGTGTGAGTGTGTGTGTGTGTGTGTGTGTGGTTACACAGGGACTTTAACCTGAGGCTATGCATGCACTGAACTGATCTAAAATAATAAAGAAATGGAGGTAAAACTTAAAGCCAGAACTGATAATAAAGGTGATCTAATATTAAAAATAGAATAATATAAAAGTAAAAGTGCATATAAGTATAAATATATAAACAAAACAAAAGCATTTTTTCTTTACCACACGAAATAACACACAGCTGTCCACCCACAGCTGTGAACACGTGGTTTTCACGTGTTAATAGGAAATGGTAAAAAACTAAATACTAAAATAACAGTGGATTCTGGTTCATTTATACAGCGAAACACAGCTAATCTGAGCCACGTCAGCTCAAATATTATTATTATTATTATTATTATTTTGGTCATTCATTTTTTAGACGTAATAGTTTGACGTGAAACGAGTTACGTGTTCTGATCTGTGCAGATCTGGCAGTAATGTGGATCGGTGGATCCAGCAGATTCAGCGCAGCTTTGAGCTGCAGATCAGGCAAAAGCAGCATCGAAACATTTACTCTACTAAACATAAAAAAAATAGATAATCTCTTGTTAAATATTTTTAAACGCAGAGACTGTCAGATCGAAATTATTGCCTAGAAATGATCAGTGGTCAGAATATTTTTATTTAACTAAATTTAGATCTGTATATTTATTTTAGCTAAACTCAGATAAAGCATTCACTATAAATCTGCAAAAAAATCTCTTTATCTGTTTTAGGACTTGTGTGAAACTATGAAGATATTTATGTCATATATATGCAGAAATTTAGAAAGTTCTAAGGCGCCACTGGATCGTGGATCGTATTACAGGACAATTCGTTATGCTGAGCGTTTCTGAAGAAAAACCTGTTTTTTCTGTGTAACTTCATTACTGAGAGTAACAGCCGCTCAGTGTGACTGACTGACTGCAGCTCACTGACAGATTAGTGATTTGATGCTTCCACGTGTCTCAATGTAGAACTGCACTAGAGTTTCTTGGTCGAAATTTTTGAGACGGAGCCGCCAAATTGTAGGCTCTGTAGTGAACAAGTGAGCATGGAGCTTTTTGAGACGCACCCCAGTGTCGGCACAGTCTGCGCAGGCGTGCTGTAGAAGTGCAGGGTGAGATGTCAGCCTGAGTTTTTCACTCTGTAGCTGCTGTTATTATTTTTACAGGCTCTGTCAGGACAAATGGAGGGGTTTTCTTCGTTACAGTAAATATTATTATACAGTTTATTCAGCTAATAAATATCCAGCAAAGTCTATAGTGTGAGCAGAGCAGCGCTATGGTTCCCCTAAAGCGCAGGAAATTAACAGCAGCTCAAACTGAAAACCAGGACAATAAAGTCTGTAAATTTCCAGATATTACTGTTTATATCGTGGAAAGAAAGATGGGAGCATCTCGAAAAGCTTTTCTTACTCGACTCGGGAGGAGTAAAGGTTTTCTGATTGAGGAAACTTACAGGTTGGACATTAAACTTTTCTAAAACTACATTAAACATTCAAAGCATAGATAGATAGATAGATAGATAGATAGATATATTTCCTTAATAAATAAATAAACAAACATATACTATATATATATATATATATATATATATTTTTTTTTTTTTTTTAACTGGGTTCTACTAACTGTATCTACTTTTAGGAATAAAAATCTGATGTCTCAGGGCATATTTATGCATAAATATGGAAAATTCCAGGCCACTTCTGTAGGTAGTAAGATAGATAAATAGTCAAGTTAATGGCTTAAATAACCCTATTTGAGTAATGTTTTAATTTACGTATTACGGCAAGAATAACTACTCAACAAATTAAAAAACAAATATTTAAAACATTGTAATGATGGAACTGGCACTCAAAACGTTGAAACTTCACAGTATTTCTAAACTTAGATCTTAATAATTATGCTTTTTTTGTTGCAGCTCTTCCGTCACTCATGTTGTATCAGAAAGTAACACTGGAGATGAGGTTCAGGCCTGGGTTAATAATCACACTGAGGGAAAAGCCCTGACTGACTCCATCCACCTGCTGGACATCAGCTGGCTGACTGAGAGCATGGCTGAGGGAGGACCTGTAGCCGTGCAGGACAGACACAGGTTAAAGGTATCAAACTTTTTTTTTTGGGGTAATACTTTATAATTAGGTTAATTGACATTAGGATCATTTAATTAATTAATGCTTTATAATGTGTTTTAGCGGATTCGCAAATATGTTAGATGGTATAAGCATGTTTTACTTTAAGCTCAGTGATTAAAGTGATTAAACATAACAGATATGAGCATTAACCACCTTCACCTAATTCATCTTTCAGACCAGTCTGAAGTCCTCTGAAGACACTCCATCATTCACAGTGAAGAGTTACGCCTGCCAGAGAAGAACTCCTCTAAAACACCACAATACATTTTTGACAGTGAGTCTTTTTACAGCTTTTACTCTTTCTGCATCCACACAGTACAACAGTAATTCCAATAATGGTTCTCTAAGTGGACAAAACACTTCACTTCAATTATCTTTTTTTTTATCCATATCATTTTGGCTGCCAAATATTTGGTGATTAATTGTGAATACTTTTGACCCCTTTACCTACATTCAAGAAGATGCTGTTGATTTGTGCATCAGGAAGCTCTGGAGATTTTGGCAGAAAATGCTGAGTTTGGTGAGAATGAGGGCAGGAGTGTGGCGTTCCGGCGCTCGGCGTCTGTCCTGAAGGCCCTTCCGTATGCAGTGCGACAGATGGACGACCTGAAGAACTTGCCCTGTCTGGGTGAGCACTCACAAAGAGTCATAAAGGTGAGAGAGAGGGAGTGTAGGTGGAGGTTATAAGGGATATTAATCTACAAAGATGATTCATATTAAATCAAAATAGTAAAATCTAAATTTTACTATTAAAGGAGATTTTAGAAGATGGCTCATCAAGGGAAGTGCAGTCAACGAGACAGTCGGCGCAGTTCCAGGCCATGAAGGTAAGAAGTGTTATGAAAGTAAAGAAGCTACGTGAAGTTTGGAGGTGTGTAGTGATTGGTGTAGTGACTCTGCAGAAAGTTGGTGAACTCTGTGCACTATGCTCCTCAGCATCCGCTTACCCCGCTCTGTTATTTTACACTGACAGAGCACAGAGTCGCTGTCATTCCCAGTCACTGTGTTATAATATCACTGACAGTTGGCTGTGGAATATTTAATAGTGAGTAGTGAAATTTCACAACTGGACTATTTTTTTGTTTATTCCAGGCGTTGACGGGAGTGTTTGGAGTGGGAGTGAGGAGTGCTGACCGCTGGTTTAGGGAAGGCCTGCTATGCCCATCAGATCTGATACGTACTGGACAAAAACTGAACAAAGCACAGCAAGCAGGTACAGGAATTGAGCAGATGCAAGGCTACAATTAAAGGAGCATTGTGTAGAATTTTTCTTAACAATATATATAATATGATATTTTGATTGAGCTCTTTGTAATGTAGACCGAAGGTAAAGCCGGAACTAAACACTCTCTTTGTCCCATTATTAGGAGTGCAGTATTATGATGATCTGAACAGACCGGTCACTAAGCAGGAGGCTCTGGCCATCAGTCAGATAGTGGAGAGAGCAGTGAATTCTGTGCTTCCTGGATCCATCATTACTCTCACTGGAGGATTCAGAAGGTCTGATGGATATTTTATGTTTACTTCATAATTCTGCCTGTGTTCCTGTATAGCTTAAATAACTATGATATTAAATTTACAATGTTAAAAATCATTCACATGTCTGTTGTTAATCTAAATATTGAGTTTATAATCTCTCTGTAGGGGTAAGGAGGTGGGGCACGATGTGGATTTCCTCATCACTCATGAAGAGGAGGGGGTGGAGGAAGGGTTGATGCCCAAACTGGTGAACTGGCTGGATGAACAGGTAGTCAGTGATGACACTGAAGCAGATAATATATGATAAAAAATGATAAAAATACACAATGTTCCCTTTACACCAAGTAAACTTACACTAAGTTCGTTTCTTCAGTTTAGTACTGATATTGCTGACAAGATACAGATAAATATATATTTCATCAGATAAGTTTAAATAAGACATAATTCTTCCATATCCTCTATATTAATTACCACTCTACCTCATCCCCAACTTCCCATCACATCCCTGCTGTTAGAACTGACAGGTAGGAGTAACTTTACATTAATAGGATATCCTTAAATATCCCTATATATTTTTGTCTATTTTCAATCAATCAATTAACCTTTATTTTCATTTGGTAATACCTTGTGATTAACCCTCATTTTTTAAATTCAGCCAAGCATTTACAACTTAAAGGGACTGAAATATTCATTTAAATTTACAATCAAGCATTGAGCTAAAAAAAAAGGAACTTCATAAACAAAACAATAAATAATAAATTGTAAAAGTATTAGAAAAACAAGCAAATAATATTAGATTTAGTAAAGAAGAAATAAAATAATTCAGAATAAAAGGATAAGTGCACAGGCTATAAAATGTAAAGCCATAAAATAAGAGATAAATAATTAGCATAATGAAATATAAACACAAATAAAAAAAATAGAGGGCTAAAAACAGAAGATTACACAGAAAAATAAATAAAAGGATGGAATGAATAAAATAAATAAAATAAATCAAAAAGCTAAAAGGTAAAACTGAAAATTAGATAAATAAAAGACAAAATAAAGAAAATAAATAAATGAATTCTACTTATTGTTGTTATTTATTTTCCTATATTTTGTCCACAGGGTTTTCTGTTGTATCAGAAAACGACCCGGAACTCTTACCTGGAGAGTAAAGACGGACCTGCCCGTCCTCCTAATAATATGGACCGATTTGAGAGGTGCTTCTCTATATTTAAACTGGAACAGTGTTCAGAGGACAGCAGTGCAGTTCTAGAAACTGGTTCTGATGACTCTGGCACCACGGACAACGTCAACGGGACAACTAGACAACAGCCTGGATCTTCCTGGAGAGCGGTGCGAGTGGACCTGGTGGTCAGCCCATTCAGCCAGTTTGCTTTTGCCACACTTGGCTGGACAGGATCCAAGGTAAATTATATCATAAGTGTTAAATTATATTGGAAACGTGTAATCATTTAATCGTTGTAAAATTGGGTCAGTCAGATTAACAGACAGAGTCTAAGTCATCCAAACTATGAAGAAAAACATATGTAATTATTTAGTAATTAAGGCATCTCACTTGCTTAGATGACAGCTTTTCACATCTCTGCTGGATTTTCTCAGTCAGCTTTATGAGGTAGAGTCATCTGGAATTCAGGCTTTCAGTTAACAGCTGTGCTGAACTCATCAAGAGTTAATTACTTGAATTTCTTGTATCTTAATAAAGTGTTTGAGAGCATCAGTTAAAGTAAAGTAGTGAAGAGGTAGAGTTACAAGGTATACAGTTAATAACAGCTCTATTTGAGTAATGTTCGAATCCAGATTATGAGAAGCAAGAACTACTCAAATAAGTAAAGAAAAAAAAAATACTTTAAGAAAAAAAGGTCAGTCAATTCGATATATTTCAAGGACTCTAAAAGTATTGTCGAGGCAGTTGCAAAGACCATTAAACTTTATGATGAAACTGGCACTCATCAGGACCTCCCCAGGAAAGGAAAACTGGTACTGTATATTTGATTATATTTTCAAAGGGTCTACTAGAAATCTGATCATGTCTTGGCTAAAATATTGCAGGAAGAGAAGGGAGAGCATTTTTGGTGATCTTTCTAAAGGAAACCACTAAACACACTGAATCTGCTCTGTCCTGCAGCTGTTTGAGAGGGAGCTGAGGCGGTGGGCGGGGCAGGAGAAGGGCATGTCTCTGAGCAGCCACGCCCTCTACGACAGCAAACAGGTGAGTTAATAATCTCAACTCTACTAGTGCACTATTATTGCACAAACCCAAATTTTAAATCAACAACAAACAGAATATAAAATAAAATAAACATGTGCTTGTGCACCCTCAGCAGCTCAGTTTCCTCTGCTGAGAAGCGTTGGACACTTTCAGGTAGCTGCGCCGTTAAAATGGCAAACTGCCAAAGTCAGAGCTCACCTGGTTCTTAAAGGGAATGATGAGCAAGTGACTCACTGATTAGTTTATTTACATTACACCCAAAACACACCCATAATTAATAGAGTAATAGAATTAGTTCATGTCTTCTGTGCGTTTTAAGCTTCGTAAGGTGTACTTTTCTAGCCGTTACGATAGCAAAGACAAACCGACACGCCCTAAATCAATATCTGCTGTGATGACTGTGATTTCATGTGATTTTATGGCTGTACAGGCTTTTCAAAATCAATCTGGATTGTGAATTGTGTATTTGCCAAAAATTATATTTCGACTCCATTCAGTGAATTTTTGGTGGGAAATTTGGTGGAAATTCCCGAGACCTGGCTCAGACTGTGTCAACAGAGTAGTACCACTCTTATGCTAATATTGGCCGGGTGATGACATCTGTGTATTGAAAGGTGGGCAAACAACTGCTCAGACAGGTAGCTTTACCTGCCCTGTGTTCAGGGATTGGACCTTGATACCCAGGCCTTTGGAGATCAAAGCTCATGCGTTTAGTGGATGATACTGCAGGAGACAGTGCAGATAAAAGACACAGTCGTTTCTCAGACAAGGATGAGCTTTAACTAAACTAAAACTTAAATAGACTATTTTAATTAATGGAAAGTCTAATAAATGAGAGCAAAGATGTAGAAAGAGCAAACCTACTGATGACACCCTTGTTTATTAGTGCTGGAAGGTTACCAGTAATTGAATAAATCAAAGTAATCAAATTACTTTTCTTAATCATTTCTTAATAATGATTAAGAAAAGTGTAATGTAAACATACACTATGTATGGACAAATTTATGGGGAAATGAAGGGTATTAAAAAAAGAGTTTATCCTGCTTTCTAAAAGGGTTTAAAGCATAGAGAGTTTAGAGTTATAATAATTGAATATTTCTTTTTAGATTAATTAATTTTTAATGAATTAAAACTATTTTATTATTAAGCCATTATTATTAGAACAGATTTGCTGCTGTAAAAATGTCTGAGTAGAACATGCTATAATTTCGCTACACAAACATCTTAAGCTTATCAAATTGTGTAACATAAACTTTTAGGAAAAAAAATTGCAAAAAAAACAAATAACGATATTTGACGCAATTTACTGATTAAGTATCGCAAGCAAAAACTGTGAAATATATCGCTGTATCAATATTTTCTCCCACTGCTAGATATATAGTAATCTATACAGTAATTTCAGAGACATTTTATTTCTCCTCAGTAATTTTTTCCTCTGTTCTACAGCAGCGTTATCTTCGGGCGAACTCAGAGGAGGAGATCTTTGCCCACCTGGGTCTGGAGTTTATCCCCCCCTGCGAGAGGAACTCCTGACCTTCTTCAGTCCAGCCTCGATCCTCTACAACCTCAACTACCTTAGCACCTCCACCATCCTCCATTTAGCACGGGTCAGATCATTTTATCTCAGGACAAATGACCTTAAACTAACTATAGACTTCATGACTTCATGAAGTATTTGAACATTGTGACGCTGCATTTATTTAGAAATGCTTAAAAATAGGATTTTATATATTATAATCTGTTAAGATGACTGTCCGCTAGGGGTGGGCAATATGGCTCTAAAATAATATCACGATATTTCATGGTAATTTGCGATACCGATACTCTTGGCGATATGACGAAACACTGAATAATTACAAAAATTATTATTTCAAGAATAAACTACTGCAACAAAATGAATTCATGCATCTTGGCATCATGTTCTCCTCCACCAGTCTTGCAAACTGCTTTTGGATAACTTTATGCTGCTTTACTCCTGGTGTCAAAATTCAAGCAGTTCAGTTTGGTGGTTTGATGGTTTGTGATCATCCATCTTCCTCTTGATTACATTCCAGAGGTTTTCAATTTGGTAAAATCAAAGAAACTCATCAATTTTAAGTAGTTTCTTATTTTTTCCAGAACTGTTTATCCGTATATACACTGCCTGGCCAAAAAAAAAGTCTCCACCTGGATGTAAGTAAGTAAATGACGTGAGGTTGGTTGATGCTGCAGTTGGTCTGCAGGTTTAGGTTCAGCAACAGTATGTGCTGAAAAAATGAAGTCAGCTGACCACCTGAATATACTGAATATAGACCAGGTTATTCCATCGATGGATGATTTTTTTATTCCCTGATGGCCTGAGCATATTCCAAGACAACAATGTTGGATATTAGAGTGTGTCCTTTTTTTGACCAGGCAGTGTATATATAGATATAGATATATAGATGGGTTTTATCATGGCAGATTTACTTATAGGTAACACAGATGTGTGTTTGACTGTTATAGACTGTTATAGCGGTTATAGTGTGTGTGTGTGTGTGTGTGTGTGTGTATACACCTGGCATTCTGTGGCCTACTTTCACCAACTGCCAGTTCATACAGAATCTTTACATAATAAACCACACACACACACACACACACTTACATACGGCATAGTGGCTCTCCTGGTAGCACTGATAAAGATAATGCTTTTGTATAGATAAAAATACATCAAGGACACCTCTATTCAGCTTAGCATCCTACAGATGCATTCATATTTGGTGGAATAATCCTGGTTTTTAGTCTTACACACTGCTTTTGGAAAACTTTATGCTACTCACTTCTGGTGCAAAAATTCAAGCAGTTGTTACCTTGTGATCATCCGCCTTCCTCTTGATTTTATGGAAGATAAATTTGGTAAAATCAAAGAAACTCATAATTTTTAAGTGGCCATATTGTTTTTCCGATCTATATTTATTTTTGCTTGTTTTTTGCAATAGTTTAAACTCTCCCATTTTATGAGTGTTTTATAATCACTTTTAAATACAACTCTGTTTGGTAGGAAGTACAGAAATCCACAGTATTGGTGCTTTATATCTGAATATAGACCTATAGTTATTTTATATATTTATTTTTGCTGACGTCTTTTGTGTAATACAGGTAAATTCTCCAATTTGTATCATTTTTAAAACACATGGAAGCTTGGTAAATACTGTAAATGCAGTGTTTTCCAGTAAAAGCCTTGTGTTTATTTAGTTTTCCTGCTGTTAGTGGGTTTGTCACTCTGTGATCAGACCGGTCCGCCAGGTTACCCTCCTCATAAACTTCCGCCCACCTTTTCCCCAAACAGCATAACTGACCTCTAAGAGTCCTTTAGACTTCAAAGGCCTCTCTCGCACCTCACGCCGCTCTTTATACCACCCTTTAACAGGAAAAGGAAAGCCCCAAATGTAGCCCCCCCCCCCCAGCCCATTCTTTTCCTGCGTAGACCGTTCCGACACTCCTTTCATACGGCAGCCCGTGATCTAAATCCCCATTCACAAACATGGAGCTGCCCCGGCTCCACTCGTGCCTGCGCCGGGTCCTGAATGTGGATCCGTGTGAAGGGTAAGGGGGGGGGGGGGTGATTTGTGAGTATTGGTGAAGCTCAATGGGGTCTAATCCCCTCTCGACACTTAGCTTTTCTCTCTCGTGCCGAAAGTGTGAAAGCAAAAGTCTGCTGAATGGGAGCCGAGAGGGGTGTGATGGCCCGGGCGGCCGGTCGGGGCCCGGAGTCAGGCCGCAGGGCCCGGCGTCTGAACCCGAGGGGCCGCAGGTCTGAGTGGATTCAGGCTTTGGAGGACGACTTGAAGCATCCAGGGTGTCCAGATTAAAATGCATCTGTACAAATATGACTGTAACCGCATTTTAAAACACCTTCAAATGTGGTTTGAATCAAGAATGTACCAACACCAGAAGAACAGTGTGATTTTTCCTTTCTGCAACAAACAGCAACGAAGTTGTACCTTATTTTAGGGTGTTTTTGCAATAACGACATTGACAAATGTTTGTAATATCATTGAGTTCCATACAATATTTTGGCGATATTATTGAATATGATTAAATAGATGGCACACCTCTAGTCCAGATTTGTGCAAATTTACTGATATACTGAAATGTGGTTTGAATCTAATTTGCAAAATATATATATATATATATATATATATATATATATATATATATATTTCCTGCACTTTCTGGCATTTTAAACTATAAAAAATTAATCTGGCTACAGTCTAGATAAGCCAAACATCTGATTTGTGCTGTCCGTCTGATCTTAGCTATAGCACTTGCATTGGCCTATAGAGAACTATCGTTAGTAAAGGTGCACAGGTGACTGAAAATTTTTGCCCAGAATCCAGAGTAGGGCTGGGAGATATGGTCCTAAAATAAAATCACAATATTTCAGAGTATTTAATACAAAAAACAGTATTCATGGCGATCTGACAAAACATTGAATTTTTAAAAAAATATGAATTTCAAAATCACACTGCTGCTACAAAATGAATATTACATTTTATTTGGCGATATTGTTGCATATACGCTATGATATGGCACACCTCAAATTTTTACATGTGTAGCAGGTTGTAAATCAGTAAATAAGTCAATGATCCAGCATAATATGATACTAATAATGCATTTCATATATCTGGGACTGAAGTAAATAATAATGATGATAAATGATGCTAGACACATAATATAGTATGAAGTCTCTAGGAGATACTGTTTTATGCGGAATACCAGGAGAACAGTGTGATTTTTCCTTTTTGCAACAAACAGCAACAAAGTTGTACCTTGACAGCCTGTGTTTTATTACTATAAAAATCCATATGGACAGGACTAGATCAATCTGGACAAAAGTAAAGGGACGCCAGCTTATTCATCGTTTATACTAAATTGAAGGGTACTAATAAGAGTTTATCCCGAGCCAGAGGGGCCGCAGGTCTGAGTGGATTCGGGCGGACGACCCGACGTCCCTAACCCCCACAATTACCCCCCTCCCCAGTCTGTTATCACCGAATCAGAGCCTTTTCAGACAGGACCAGTTGCACCGCTGAGGCTGATCCGCTGATCCGCGCTTTGAAGCGGCCGCTGATTGGAATCAATAGGGCCGGGATAATGGGGGCATTGTAGTCAAAATGATGTGATTATAAGATGAGCGGATAAGTTACTGCAGCAGAGATCTGAGCTCTGAGACTCCCAGCACTGTTTTCACTGTTTTCACTGACTCCAGCTAATCTATCTCAGCGTGGAATCACTGTTTACAGAAAGGTTACGCCAGTTTGGTTAGAGATACTTGTACAAAGTTATTCTAATATGATCAGTGTGTCCCCATATTATAAAACAACCTACATTCATGCATTCATAAGCATTTCTTAACTTATTTTTAGTGAAAAAGTTTAAATATTGAGTAAAACATCTGGGAAATTTATCCAACCATTTCTATAAATAGATAATTACAGTAAATTAATTATTTTGTAACTATATTATCTCATGAAAAAGTTAAAATATAAAAAAAGAAATTTGTTTAAAAAATGGAAATAAACAAATAAAGTAATGTTTTTATTTAGCATTTTTTAACGTTTGTTGTAAAAAAAAAGGTCCAGAAAAAAGTATTACTCTAAGCAAATAATTAAAGTATACTATTTTAGCATTTTCTAACTTTTCATTTGATCAATAATAGAAGGATTCTATTTTGCATTCCTACATTGGAACCTGTTCATAAAAAGTTTCATTATTGATACAATTTTGGAAAATCTTTTAATAACTCGATAACTTTTTAAAACTTTTTTAAAAATGTTTAAATATAGAACATAACCTCTGAGAACATGCAGGACAAATATATATATTCCATATAATGTTTTTAATCACTCGTTTGCAAAAATCTTACTAAATGAAAATCTGTATGCAAAATAATGAATTTGAATGTGTAAGTAAATAGATTTCCTTAATTATTAGACTCTACATCTACATAGTATAAAGTTTATTATACAAAAATAATGTATATGATGAGTATTTCAGACAGTAGCACAGATATACAGTAAATCCCTTTTATATTCAGTATTAATATCCAGTACGTGATCAGATTCTCCAGTTGCTCTAAATAAATAATAAATAAACAGCTTCATTCTGAGCTGGAGCCTCTCATGTCTAATAAAGCCATACAGAGCGTTTCTCATCCTGTGTGAAATATGACGGCTCCGGCTCGCTCGATAGAGCCCACAGCGCTCAGGCCTCGCTCTCGGCCCCCCCGCAGGACGAGCCCCGGCCGGGCAGGGAAGAGACAACACGTTTGCGTCCCTAACAGGCCAGCAAACAGCGCCCATTAGAGATGAAAGGGGATCAGTGAAGGCAATCAAAGGCAATCACTGCTGGAGCCCATTCTCTGCTCGAGACTGTCGTCTGTAGCGGCTCTAAAGGCTGACGGGAGGCAGGGAGCCAGCTTGAGTGACACTTTCATGGCTCTGCTCGAGGCCGCGCTTCACGCAGAGGAGGAAAAAGTGTGAGATTTATTCAAATAAAACACGCAGACTGTGAAAGTGTGCACTGTGCAAATGAACACAGCTTTACTGCAGGATTTCTGGCCCTGTATGTTAGCCCACAGTTCAGTTCTTCAGTACTCGATACTTTAATTACTACAGTACTGTCACAATTACATCAGTTTAATAGGCCCTACAATAGAACCCTGTGGGACACCACAAGACATTTTAAAATGTCTGTCAAATCTAACCTCTAAGACTCTGTAAGCCCACACTTCAGTTCTTCACTTTAATAACTACATTTTGTCGTATTGGCATAATTTACATCAGTTTCATTGGCCCTACAATAGAACCCTGTGGGACACCACAAGACATTTTAAAGCATATTTCTTTAAAATAATTTGCAATATTTTCTGCATTAGGATTAATAACTGCATAATTAACCAAGGATGTAATGGGTCAACTCAGTACTTTTAGGTCTGTACTATGGATTAGATGTAGACCATAACCTCACTACTGAGAGCAGAGGAATAGAGGTAGTATAGGTAGAGAAATTGGAAGTATTAAACCTCTAAGAATCTGTATACTTTTCCACTTTTCTCCAAACCAAATATCAAAATATATTTTTCTTAAACATTTTATGAAGTAAACTAAATGTATTTTTGAGTATATTTGACCTTTGCGATAAGTTTATACAATGTTCCTTTGTACAGAATTATCTTTTAGCGCTAAACTCGAGAGACATCGTTACTAAACACTTCAAGGGTTTTAAATTCAGTGTTATTTAAAACCACTGGCATCCAGATATCAGACTGTCCCAAGGTAGAAACCCCTTTTTTTTATCTTATTTAGCCATATTTATTATCTCTGAACGTCCTTTTGTACAAGAATTTAATGCATATTTTTAGTGTTTTTAGTGCACACAATCATGCTAATCATACTAATCATGCTTATTAGGTTAATAGGTAGACTTATATTTGTGTTATATTGATTACAGTGGCATGCTGACTGTACTGCTCAGTAATTGCTCACAGAGACACACACATCTTTTTTTTTCTTTAAAGCACCTGCTTACAGCTCTCGTTCTGCTGATAACACAGTATCAGTCCAGTATCTAACAGCACCCTCACGCTGTAATCTGGCCTTTGATGGCAGGATCAGTGGGACAGGAGGTGGACACGCCGTCTCCTGCCCCTCCCGTCTGTCCTGCGTGAAACCAGGCTGCTGTCTGTACTGTATCACTCTCTCGCTCGGCCTGTCTTTCTCCTGACACTCACATCAAAGTCATTCCCTGTCTTTATCACGTCTCGGGGCTGGTGGACGCTGGAACCGAGCTGGGGGACCGTCCCACTCTCCATGCATTCCACGCACAGAAACTGCCCGCCGGAGATCTGCAGCAGATACAGAAAAGCAGGAGCTCTGTTTTTGGGAGCCTTTAAACAAAAGAAAGTGAGAAAGATAGTGCTGGAGATATGAGGAGAGAGGGTCAGCCAGTTATTTGTCCTTTGAAGTTGTAAATAGGGAGAGCTAGATGGTGAACATTTGTGTTGTAGTGCCACTTTAGCACTTTTTTTGAAAAGGAAAGTTGAAAAAAAAATTAAAAAAAAACTCTGGAGTCCCTCAGGGCTCTGTTCAGGGCCCACTTTCATTCTGGAACAGAGCTACACAGTATGGCTGTAGGAGTGTTCAATATTGTTGCTGTTCAATAAAAACAAGTATCTCCAAAACAGCAATTTTACAGGAGAATGTGAGCTAAGGTTAAACATACGACATTGAAACATCAATCACTTTTTAAAACCATCACTAAATCCAATGTTGATTCAACTATAACAACAACGTTGATTTAACATTGATTCAGCATTGAAATGCCAGCTGGGTGGGCTCTTATGGGTTAAGATCAATATACATTAAATTAGATTTGGTATACAGCTCTTTGATTTTACCAAATTGAAAACCTCTGGAATATAATCAAGATGAAGATAGGTGGAGGAGTAAAGCAGCATAAAGTTATCAAAAAGCAGTGAGTAAGACTGGTGGAGGAAAACATTCCCAGATGCATGAAAACTGTGATTAAAAACCAGGGTTATTCCACCAAATATTGATTTTTTTTTTTCATTGTTTGAGGTCTGAAAGCTTTGCATTTTTGTTTTGTTATTTGACCCATTTCTCATTTTCTGCCAATAAATGCTCTAAATGACTCTAAATATTTTTATTTGGAATTTAAAAAAAACAACAATGTTCATTTTACTCAAACATAAACCTATAAATAGCAAAATCAGAGAAACTGATTCAGAAACTGAAGTGCTCTCTTCATGAGCTGTAATTGTTTTCTCTAAGTGTGAAATGAAACCCTACAATAAAGAGCTGATTTACAGGAAAGTAGTTCCAGCTCAGTTCTTAGCTCTAATTTAAGTGTATAATTTCCTACAGTTTGATGTTATATGGTGAGCAGAGCTGGTGTATGAGGGGAAATACTGCAGCTATGATTACTTTAACTGGCGGACTGATGGGTGTTTCTGCACCGATGGCGCCGTCTGATTTCCCCTTTGTTTTTTTTGTGCTTGTTGTTGGATTTAGGGGATCAGATCAATGGGATCTTTAGCACACAGTGATGGCCCCGCTTTGGGCGCTTATGGGCGATTTACAGCCGAGACTAGACTGTGATGATTCGGCGAACATTCAGCTCGACTGATCATTTCAGTGGCTGAGATTAGGCTCTGATAAGGCAGATAACCGCGGTGTAATAATTTGATAATTCTGTTTATCGCTGCTGTTTTAGCTGCAGCTTCTCCAGACTGCTGTCTCCGGGCTCGGTATCAGTCCAAAGCCTGGGTCCGGTTTGTTTTTAGTGTATTTAATGTTTTCCACCCGTATTCCGGCACAGCGCGCGCTGCGTCTGCACTGTATTTGAATATCGCGCGAGGATTGGCCAGATCGTCCGTCTGTTCGGCGGCGACAGCCAGAGTACACACTTGCAGCCAATCGCGGCACGAGAAGCTAGACGCTAAAGTACGCTATTAACCAATCGCGCTGCAGAGGGGGCGGGGTTTGTCGCAGAACGGGTGTGGGGTAAAGCACGGCCTCGCGCGGTGTAGTGTTTCTCTAATAGGCCATTAACCGCTGCCTGGCACTTCAAAGGACCCGCGCGCTTTGATACCAATACCGACTAAAGAGCGCATAAACAGGGGCTGGATTACGCAGATTCACAACCACTGAAACGTGTGTGTGTGTGTGTGTGTACGTGCCTGTGTGTGTGTGTGTGTGTGTGTGTGTGTGTGTGTGTGTGTGTGTGTGAGAGAGAGAGGGGAGTACTATTTATTATTTGTAAACCAGTGGTGCACTGTCAATGTCACATATACACACACAATAATATTATTAATATCAAATGAAAAATTAAACCAGTTATATGGCAGATAAAATATATACAGCTCTGGGAAAAATTAAAAACCACTTTAGTTTCTGAATCAGTTTCTCTGATTTTGCTATTTAGTCATATTAACGGCTGTATATCATCACTGTCCAATAAAATTTTTTGTCAGTTTTTAGTTTACTACATACTTCAAACACACAAACTGTGCCTTGCACTGTGTTAAAAGTTCTTGATGAATGGACCAATAGGAATTCTCAGAAATTACATGAAATAAACTGTTTTTAAATTGACTTCTATTAAAAGTTAAGTATGTTTTATCTCTCTCCTGTAAAGTTGCTGTTTTGGAGCTAAATGTTTTCATTTGGCAGTAATGATATAAAACAAAACTTTGGGCTTAAACATCACTGCCAGTTCATTTCAAAACGAATATATACAAATGTTTAAAATGTGTGGCAAAATAGTGCAATGCAATAAATAGCTGATATAGAGCTGTATACAGAAACGTTTAACAAAATGTACATTTTAATTTAAATAAATCAGTTTTGGCACAAATCTGAATGGTGAAATGCAAGTATATATGTATATTGCAGTATATATTGCCCAATAGATCTGTGTCTAGAAACATTTGAATGAATGATTTGTCTAATAGAGATGTGCTTGGAAACGTTTGGCTAAATTTTGCAGCCAGTTAATTTAACTTAAATCCTAATAAAATCACATAGCAGATTACCGAGATCAACAAGCCAAAGGCGACGGTCCAAAAACATGTGCTTTAATGGTGAAATGCAAATTTAGCTAATGCAACTGTGTCCACACATTTTTTGGCAAAAAATTCGTCAATTCAATTTTAAAGTTCAAATTAAAAACAAAGTTTGTCAGAAGATAAATAATGGAATGTGATTCCAGTGAATGTTCATTTTGTCTAAATTTCTCCTGAATGTTGGAGCAAATTTATTTAAGATTTAAGTTTGAGTCAAAAATCATTTACCTACTGAAAACACACTGTAATATAAATTATTGTATAAATATTATTACTGCAGATCTGAGGCCTTAAATCCTGTCTCTATCTAACCCTGACCTTCATCCATGATTCCTCCTACTCCTCCTCCTCATGTGAAAACACACACAAACCTCAGACAGGAGACCAGAGACAGGATCAGAGATGGTTTTGGTGAGGGGGGGGGGGGTGGGGGGGGGTAACAGTGCGGGATGTTTGTGTGTGTGTGTGGATGTGTGTGTATGTGTGTAAAGGGGGGGGAGGGGGGGGGTGCTGTCCTGCTACATCACCAGACTTACTGGAGCCAGGAATTAATGGGCTCATTCAGAGGTGATTGAGACGTCTTAATTACCACACTTGTGAAAACTGGAGGGGTGGGGAGCAGAGACGGGAGGATGTTCTCTTTGATCCTGGACTAAGTGAATTGTAAATGAGCTGGGATTAGCCCTATAAATACTCCAGCCCTGCGCCAGAGCTGCACACTGCTTGCTTTTCCCAACACAAACAGAGCTGTAGCTCCTCACTCGCTCTCAGGACCACTCTCACCAGGACCAGCTCACCACTACTGGACTCACTGAAGCTTAGAGGAACCCTGGAGGAACTTTAGAGGAACTTTTGAGGACGCACCACCTCATTTCACCTGGACATTTTTGATATTTTAATTTCTTCAAAAACCATCTGAATCTGCAACCATGAAAGGACACTTCTCCATCGAGTGGCTGTCCCAAAGCAGCCAGACCCCGGCCAGCCCCAGAACTGCAGCTGTGTACCACCAGCACCAGCATCCCAGCTCCTGGATCTCTGCAGCCTCCTCGGAGAGAGCCAGCACCTCCGGGACGGTCCCTGAGAGCCTCCCTGGATTCTACAGCAGAAGGGCGGACAACACTGAAGCCCAGGAACCTCAGGAAGCTCAGGAGACCAGGCCCGAGCAGAACGGGCCAGCACACGGCTTTCTGAACCCGTCCCAACAGCAGGAGACTGGCATGAGCAACCCAGAGAACGTGCAACTTGGTAAGATAGCTTTACGTTTTTTTATAAAAGTTCTATATCTTTTCTGTGAATCCATATAAATACAGGCTTTAAAGGGTTTAAAGGGTTGACCTTTTAGTGTTACCCTCCAAAAAAAACAAGAAAGCAAGTTCATACTCATAAAGTTGAGAAATCAATATTTGGTGGAATAACCCTGTTTTTTAATCACAGTGTTTGTGCATCTTGGCATCATGTTCTCCTCCACCAGTCTTACACACTGCTTTTGGATAACTTTATGCTTATCACTCCTGGTGCAAAAATTCAAGCAGTTCAGCTTGGTTTGGCTTGTGATCATCCAAAAGCAGCAGTCCTTAAGATTTGTTTCTATTAAATAATAATAAAAAAAACATAAAAAAGAGAGGTATGGTAGGTTTATTGGATGCAATTGCTCTCTACAGTATTTTCACAAAATCTTATAAAACACACAGAATAGTAATTTCAAATTTTATTTACATTAAGATGCATTAAAAGTACTCTTCCACTTGATTGGCCCAATTACACATTCTAAACAGAGGGGTCACTAAATCCCCACAACTTACAGACTGTGCCTTTAAAAAACTTCATAACATTTTTGCTACTTTTGAATGTTTGTCAGCAGAAAATCGTGATATTGGAAAGGCTATAAGCCTCAGTTTTGCTTGATTAGATCTTTCCTAACTGTCTATTTTTTCCTCCATCACAGCTCCAGAACTGGGTTTCAGCAGCGGTACCGAGGAGGAGGAGACGTCGGGTTACGAGAGCGAAGGCGGCCGGTCCCTCTCTCCCATGGCCTCCAAGCAGCCGGCTCCCTCAGTGTCCCCCACCACCGGCCGCCGCGCCCGCACCGCCTTCACAGCCGAGCAGATCGAGAGCCTGGAGAGGGCCTTCAAGAGAAACGCCTACCTGGGGGCTCAGGACAAGGCCGAGCTGTGCAAGCGTCTCAGCCTCTCTGACAAACAGGTACGAGGAACTCATTCTCCTCTGTAATAGTTCCTTATATATGGTTAAAAAATAATTAAAAAGTAATAAAATAAAAAAGTAATTTGGGCATTTTTTATTTACAAATAAATTAAATGTGCTTTATTTAGGATCTTATATTGCCTTATTCATGAAGTCACTTGACATTGAATAATATACAATAGTAAATAAATTAACATAATATTTGCCAACCAAAATATTGTTCAGCTAAAAGTATTAAAACATGTAAAACAAATAGCTTATTCTACAGTGTTTAAGTCATTTTTAAATATTTGACCTTTTTGACCTTCATGTAGGCCTAAAAGTGACCAGCATAATGTTTTTAATTTGTTTTATAGAATTATCTTTGCTGTTTATTGTTCTGATTACTAATCTTTATTCTGTTCTTCTCCACAGATCAGGAACTGGTTTCAGAACCGGCGCATGAAGCTGAAGAGGACGGTGCAGGACGCCCTGGCACACGCCTGCCAAGCCAACGTGGCATCCCAGCTAATCCACTACCCAGAGCTGCAGACCTTCAGACCAGCGCCGTACCCCAGCTACTACCCCCCGCAGGAGGCCGCCGCCTCATACCTGTGCCCCCCCAGCCTCCACTACAGCCCCGCCGCCGCCACCGCCGCCGTCACAGCCGTCCAGGCCCTGCCCGTCAACCCCCTCTACCAGTACAGGAGTCCACAGAGCCTGCCCGTGGCCCCTGGAAACCCCGCCCTCAGGGGCACCTACCCTCCGTACCCCCCGCAGTACTTCAGCTCACAATGAAATGAGATGATCTGAGCCACACGGACCACAGCCAACCACTGTCTTAATGAAGCGCCCAAAGCCCCCCCCACCCCCCCTCAGACCCGCCGGGTTAGAATTACAGGGTTCAGTGCAATAATGAAAGAATTTCTATTTTTATTTTTTTTAGATCTTGTTTTGCAATTGTTGAATATTTAAATACATTTCTGTAAATCCTTTAAATTTATATTTTGTTCATGTTTATAAGTACGAGATGAGTGTATAATAAAAAAGGTTTATCTGTAAAATATTTGTGTTCAAGTCCTTAAATTCAGTGTTTTTTCAATATTTTCAAATGTTCTGTATTGTAGATTAATACTAAAAACATCCAAACTATGAAGAAAAAAAAACATGGAATTATTTAGTAAAAAATATGTTTTAAACTAACCAGAATATGTTTTATATTTTACATTCTTCAAAGTAGCTCCTCTTGCTTAGATTAGACAGTTTTGAACATCTCTGCTGGATTTTCTCAATCAGTTTTATGAGGTAGTCACCTGGAATTCAGGCTTTCAGTTAACAGCTGTGCTGAACTCATCAAGAGTTAATTACTTGAATTTCTTGTCTCTTAATAAAGTGTTTGAGAGCACCAGTTAAACTAAAGTAGTGAAGAGGTAGAGTTACAGATATACAGTGAATATTTAAATAATGATCTAATCCAGATTATGAGAAGCAACAACTACTCAACTATTATATATAATAGTGGTGATAGACATTATGGGGTTTTAATATAAACAATTTTATTTATTGTCCAAAACAACCAGTGACATTAGTGATGGGAAGTATGTAGTCAATACTGATGTATTGAATATTTCCTTTTCATTCAAGATCATACTGTCAACAATCATATGGTAATATCATGGCTACTATGTAGATTTGAATCTGAAAGCCATTTATTTATAAAAATAGTAGTCTTCTGTAAATTAGGTCAGAATTAAAGGAGCAATATAACAAATTTATTTAATATGTTCAGTAAAACACAAAGATACAAAGTAATCTATTTAAATATAGGATATGTTTGATTAATGGTTTTAAATAAATACTATTTTTTTTAACATTACACTTTTAAGCTTTTATTATATCGTAGTATATTGTATATTACAATTTCTCTGCTTTAAATGTTAACTAAATACTAGAACTCAATTACTAAGTAAATCAACAGTGTTAATCAAACATACTTTTAAAGAGTTTCTAAATAATTTCAATTGGTTACAAGAATAAACAATAGTATTCTATAAGGTAATAAACAACATGGGGAAAATAATTTCTCTCAACACTTTTTTACTTTATTTAGCTATTTTTTTTTTGTCCAAAATGAGAGTGACAGGAATGGTTTTGTATTCATATTGTGAAATATCTGTGGAGTGCATCAGGGTTACCATAACTTTATACAGACAGCGTATGTCTGTTCATGTGAAATAACCACAACACACAAGTTAAGAAAAGTCCAACAATTTATGTATAAAACAGGTTTAGAACACATGCCAATAAACATATTACACTGAAAAACCCCCATGCTTTTGTTCACCCATTTTAAAAGGACCCGTCTGTTTTTCCTCAGACCTCACCTGCCCTGACCCGCCCTCCCGTCCCACAAACCCTCCTTAGTAGATCAAAAGCCTAACTACCATTCATGTTAATACTAGGATTACAAAATAACCAGACGAAAGGGTAAAACGTAAAAAACGCGCTTCATGCTGATTGCCGTTAACTATACAAACACACACGTACGACACAATCGCTTCCTACACAGTCTTCTGCTGGCCCTTCTTTCCAATCAGGGACTTGTGAATGTGTGGGATGACACCTGAAATAACAGAAAAATCAAGTTATGAGAAACAGAAGGCAAAGGAAAGGAAGGAAGAAAAAAAAAAATACACTGCAGTTTTACAATGAACATGATTTAGGATTTAAAGCAGCATTATGTGTATATTGGTATTTCTTGCTCCTGGGCTTACACTACAGTCAGAGAGTCCAACTGACACTCTGAGCCATGCCTAAGGGACACGCTTTACACATTTCTGGACAAGCTGAGATACAGAAGAGTCACTAAAAGTGAGAAAAGCATGTGGACTGAGGTGTTTTAAAGGAGTAATTTTACAGAACTGTAAAAAAAAAAACAATAATAATTAAACAAATTTAAAAAAACTAAATTAAAACTGACCTCCTCCAGCAATTGTGGCTTTGATGAGAGAATCCAACTCTTCATCACCACGAATGGCCAACTGTAAATGCCTTGGAGTGATACGCTTCACCTTCAAGTCCTTTGAAGCGTTACCTGCCAACTCCAACACCTGTTTTTATGCAAAGCACATACGGAAGATTAGATTATGATGGGGAGTAACCACATAGACAAAAAATACTTGGAACCAATAGAAAGGCTACAGTAACTCAGATATATTCATAAAAAAGAGCAGAAAAGCCAAAAGCATCCAAATCTTGACAGATGGAGACAAATGTTGAGACAGATGTTTCCAAAATCTTAAGGACACACCATTAGATTGTGTCCAATTAAGTGCATGGTTAGTAAATGCAATAAACAAAAGATTCAATAGACAACAGAGTCTGAAATGTCACCTCAGCAGTGAGGTACTCCAGGATGGCTGCACTGTACACTGCTGCTGTGGCACCAACACGTCCATGGCTCGTGGTGCGTGTCTTCAAGTGCCTGTGAATACGACCTACTGGAAACTGCAGAAGAAATGATAAAAAAAAAAAAAAAAAAATCAGTCACCACACTTTTTCAAATAAACAATGGTGTAAATGGATTTTTTCTTCATCAAACAAATACTGAAAATCAAAAAAGTAAATAAAAATACACATGCCTGCAGACCAGCCCTCTGGGAGCGGGACACTGCCTTTGCCTTGGCTTTGCCACTGTCCTTCCCAGCCTTTCCTCCTGCCTAGTGAAGAAGAAAAAAAGGAATTTAACATTTATTACACAGTATTATAGAGATTCTTAACTGAAGGATTGACCAAACAAATAGTCAAATATATATACCACTTGTACGCCTCATTGTATTAGATGTAAATTTGCCTTGTAATTGTATGTTAAAAATACATGAACAAATTAAAAAAATGAAGGCATATGGTATGAAATGCTGTAATGACCAAACAGTTACATTTTTTTTATATAAATTGATATATTTATTTGATATTTTGGGGACTTTTATTGGCTCTGTCACAGAAACAGCTCCAACGGGAAGTAGCCTACTACCTTATTTTAGCATAGGTAGCAGACAAAGCTAAGCTAACACTAGTTAAACGCTTAGCTTACCAGCTAAAGCTAACACTAGCAAGCGGGCTAACGACATTTTCGGAGCACACCCGCTGCGTTTTAACGCCAAAAACAGGTGAACGTGTAAATTCGTAGAACAATACTGCATATAAATTCGTCGTTACAAAAGAAAATCCACTGGAAACGTCTAAATATAAAACAGCCTCGCTAAACTACCGGTACCAAGAGGCGCGAAATGTAGCTAACGCTAGCTAGCTAACCTATCTTAGCATGCTAACGCTATCCAACCGCTTTACCGCTTCTAAATTAAAAACTAAAACTAAATTAACTAAATTTAGAGCTAAACACACTACATAAAGCATATTTAACGTGTTTCTCGTCTTTCGCATATAACCAGAGCTCCAGTTACGTTAAATAGAGAGTTTTAGCCAGAATAGACGGCTAACTGGTGAACTAAGTTAGCTATTTTAGCTAACGTTACAAATACAATCCGGATTAATTCAGGATTCAGCCGAAACCTTAGCTAGCTTTAGCGAGGCAAAACCCCAGGTTTTAGCCAAAAAGAGTAACGATAAGCAAGGTTAATAAACTAATCTGGCGCTAAGAAATACATGGCTGCAGTTTCCAACAAAAAAATAAGATGAATAAGATTAACAGTTGTTTTCTAACCCAAAATAAAACACAAAAGTAGCCACATCTTTTGTAGTTTAGCGATATCTGCCAAAATTAGGTTAACTATAATTCTAGTTATAATACTAGCTTCACAACCACGATATAAACTAGTTTAATCACATTTAAACACAGGAATATGAGAACGCGTCGTTGTATTAATCTAAAATGGACAGTCTAAGAATTTGCAATAACAAAAATATCCTTACCATATCTCCAGAGAGTGGTTTTAAAGGTCAATGGTCAGAATATTTAAGTCAAATCCACTACAGTCACAGAAAGACGGGCAGATAATGCATCGGGCGGTAGGAGGTGCTGAAATGGCGGGAGATATTTTACATAATTGAAGCGATTTATTTTTTACACACCCGTATTCCGTAAAGCCCTGCCTTGAAGCGCTCGAATTCCTTAATTTATTCAACCTCCTGCGCTCGGATTGGCTGATAGGAAGGAACCCCAAGTTGTCAATCAATGCTTAGCAGGATGACCCAACGGGAGGAGGCGGGGCTTTCCTAAATACGGGTGGTAAGAAGTACTATACAAAACAATTTGAGTGTTTTTAGGTTGAATTTATTAGATGATAATATTAATCTAAAAAAAAAAAAAAAAAAAATATATATATATATATATATATATATATATATATATATATATATATATATATAAACTGAAAGAATATCTTAGTAAAGGATACGCTGTACAAAAACTGTGCCTATCATTTAATGGTATAAATTATTTTTTGTAACAAATACATACATAATTGTGTGTGTGTGTGTGAGAGAGAGTTAAAATGCCTTTGACAGCTTGATTTATTTATCTTCAATGTTCTATTAATAATTTCACCATCATTTAATGTCTTCTTAACCCAAAAGAGCTAATCAGATTCACTCTATCTGGATGGAGAGATTTATCTGGATAGGGGTTTTATTGAAGCTAAAATAAAAACAAACTGAGAGGATATTTTTAAAATGTCTAAAAATAATAATTACTCCAGTGAAGTATAGATAACCTACATTTCTACTTAAGTAAGATAAAGTATTTATACTTTATTACTTAACATCTCTGGCATTATGCATGGTTTCAATAAGTTCATGTTTATTTATTTATTGCTCCAGAGAGTCCTATTATACTGGCAATATTTATGTACAGGCACATTTGGGTAATTACAAATTACTGATTATATTACGACAGTATTTAGAGTATGACAGCAAGGTAGGCTTTCTAAAAATAATAAAGAGCACAACAAGTGTGTCCAGCTACACTGACACCAAATACAAAATCTGTGAAAAAACAAACAGACAGACAATCCAAGATCCAAAACATGATGTTTTAATATCATATCCTCCTTCCCTCTTATGAATAAAAAAAGGAAAAGATAAATAATTTGATTTATAAAGTAAACCACAAAAATTGAACAATACCGTACACAGTCTTCACAGAGGGTAAGGGCAATGCATCTGTACGTGTTCTATAAGAAACTAATCAAAAAAACAAACTACATTTTTTTTTCAGACCTTGTCATACCATTTAGGATAAGGTTCAAATTGATGAGGTTCAGAATGAACATTTTAGGGGGAAAAATACAATAAAATTGTACAATCCCATTAAAACTTCATATCTAAACATAGTGTAAGACGTTAGCAAAAAACATTTATAAATTAAAAATGTTCTTCTTGCTTCTCGCAGTAGATCACTAGGCCTGCTAGTCCTTCGTTCCGGTCGTGTCCTTCGTCCTCGTTAGGACTGTCGTCTGTAAACAAATAAAAGAAAAAAATTACATTACATTACACTACACTGCATTATATACACCCTTTACACTCAAATAGTAAAGAATGAATGAAATTCTCTGAGCTCTTTACCTGGTCTACCATTTTCTGCATCTTCTCGATGACCTCCAGCATGTGACCCGCGTGCTCTTTCAGACTTTTCTCGTAGACTTTATTGAGCGCATCAGCTTTCTCCAAACTGCTCTTCAGCTGCTCTACTTGTTCAGATTCATGCTTTGCCACTGCCTCCTCTGAAACAGACATTAGAACTTGTAATATTTACAGGGGCCAAAACAGGACTATATCTCAGAATTAACGTAAGTCAATCAGTTTAATGTGTACTGTGTCTATTCTGTTTTGTGCAGAATGTTAAAGGCATCTAGCTCTTAGTTCTCTTACTGATCAGGCAAAAAATAGAACTTAAATAATTTTTAAGGCCTCACAAATCAAAAAGTTAAATACTGCAATTTTTTTTGCCACTGCTGCTTCAGATTCTTTGAAATTCAAAACTGTTCATATTGAAAGCACATACAACACGGCCTTTATGAAAATAACTAATTCTAAGGTAGTAAACTGATACAGTGTGATAAGTGATACTGAATGCTTTAATTGATCTATTTTATGTGAGTAGACTATAAAAATGAATTTAAACCTGCTGTGTACCGTCTCTCCCTGTAGTCATACAGCATTAGTAGCATTATTAGCAGTGCTGACAGAACAGAGATTAAATTAAATCAGGCTGTTATCTTGTCATACCGAGTGTGTCCTGCAGAGTTGCGAGGCGTTTCTCCAGGTCCTGCTGCGCTGCCTTGCTGCACTCGAGGGCCTGCAGCAGGTTGGGAATGTTCAGGACGGTTCCTTTATAGGTGATAACATCTGCGTTAGCGTTGCTGGCCGACCGACGGGAGGAGCCTTTCTCTTTACTGGGCTGTGCAGGTAACAATCCTTTATTTCCTGAGTACAAAAAGATGATACAGGACAATATAATCAGATATATTGTCATGAACAACTCCTGTGCTTGTTTGTGTTTGTGTGTGTGCTTCTTACCCTCAGCACTGAGGTCATAGATCTCCTCTTCTGGGTCTGTCCAATGAGAGCAGAGTTTACGGTACTGACACTTTCCTAAAACTAAAGTCTTCTTCACCAGGTCCTGGGCCTGAAATGTTAAAGAATTTAGTTAATTAATTAAATCAATTAATCAGACACTCTTTGATTACTTAATGTAAATTATTTGCATGCATCACTTTTTGCTATGAAAGTATTTTAAATTTAAATGTAAATGAATTTGAGCAGAGCAGAATTAACTTAAAATTCTACATTTCTTTATTTCTTGAGATCACAATTATAACCCGAATAAAAAAAAAAAAAATTTCCAAGACATACTGAATGGTGAAATAAAATCAAATGAGAAAAACTTAAATTTTTTGTGTTATTCTGCATAATTAGTCTGTTCCTCGAATCTTACAGCTCTCTTAACCAGTTACTGCGACAAATAAGCTCATCTTTTCTATTATGTCACCGGCCAGAGAGAAAATGTGCCATTAAGGGGGCTGATTAGCGCCGATGAATTGCATTAAAGTGACCCTAACTGTTAATGACGCATGGGGTCAAAGGGCATCAAGGAAGGTGATTAATCAGCATAAATTTAATTTCATTTAATACATTTTATTTTAAGTGCATTCATTTTTCTAGTAACAATAAAAATCTCACATTTAGGTCTGTCAAAATAAAATAAAATTGTGGACGATATATCGTTTCCCTCACCTACTGCAGCAGTGCACACTGTGTGTACAGACTCACAGTTATTGAAGCACTGATTGGTCAGTCATTTAGCATGACTGGTTAAAATACAGTTCCCTGTTATATATGTAAACTAACACAAATATGAACACAATAGAACATATCACCATAATCAATGTTTTATTTATCGTACGATAAGCCGATAATGTAATTATTGTGACAGGCCTAGTCATATTTCAAGTAATTTTCCAAAAATCTGATAAAATTCAGTATTTTATAGGAAATAAAACCTGAGCAGGCGTGAGGTAGAGCCCAAGGGAGAGGAGGATGTTCTGCAGGTCCTGTTCTCTTAAGTGTCCCGTCAGCTGCCTGTCAAAAAACACCCAGGAGAGGAGCACCCTGCGGGGCAGCTCTTCACAATGGCCCAGCGGTTCCTTTAATAGAGAGAGAGAGAAAGATATGTTTCTTGAGGCTTTGTTATGCTGACAAGATAGTAACAGTAAAAGCAAAACTGCATAATATACAAACAGGATACTAATAAAAAAAAGCCTTGTGCTGATCCACATCACTCTACGAGTGATGAGGGGAGAGAGCGCCATCTACTGTACCCACCCAGAGAGAGCAAGGCCAACCGTGCTCTCTCAGGGCTCTGGCAGCTGATGTCTATATTACATATATCACCCAAGTTAATCAGTTCTTACATTGTCTTTGATTGGCTGATTGTTTGATGCAGCACTAGTTGCCTCTCCTTCACCCGCTGCTTGGTTCTTGCTCTCCTTCTGACTCTCTGGTTGCTGTTCCTGTTCATTCTTCTCCTCCTCCTCCATCCCCTCTTCTTTTGTTTTCTTTTTCTTGGCATCGCCAGCTCCTTTCTTTTTCGCCTGCTTGTCAGTCTGTTTTGACTCCTCCTCCTCCTTTGGGAAAGAAAAGAGGGGGTGTTTATATAGTGCTGGATGATACAGTCTATAAAAATATATATATCACACTATATTTCTTTACTTCAGTCGACACATTATAATTTAGATATCGATAAGGACAATATAAAATCCACAGAAAAAAAGTGCAAAATACCTACGAAAGGTAAATATAAAAAATGTAATTCATTTGCCAAAACATTTAATGTGCCCTGTAAAAAACATTAATCAGTGAGAGAAGCTGTAAATAATGTATACTGAAATATCATGTAAATGGGTTTAAAATGTTAAAAATAAATCAGAATCATAGAAACATCTTAATCACGATATATAGAGATATTAACAGTAAGGAAGCATATGACTTATAGAAATATAAATATGATTACTGACGCCAAACAGTCGATTCACAGACACTAATGGATTTTTTTTGAGCTTGGAGTTTTTATAAGGGCAGTCGAGACCCAAGTCATTAGCTATTTGTAATATTGAGGTGAGATAAAAAAAAAAGTCAATATATATTGTATATAATATAATATACTGATGGTGTAATCACTGTGATAACAGTGTTAGAAGCAGGTGTGTACCAATAGAATGGTCACCTCAGCCTATCAGTCTATGATTATCTATATCACACGGCGCCAGCATACCAGGGAGGTGCTGTTGTCCTCGGCTTTGGAATGCGGGGTGTTCGGACCCTCAGGCAGGCGACACAGAGAGTGGTAGAGCTGCAGCCCGAAGTCCCTCTGGAGCATCTCACTGAACAGCTCACCCACCAGACACACCTGTAAACAACACCCACACAGACAATGACTAAGAACACAGGATTAGACATAAGGAGGCACCAATTACACGCTATTTACACAAAGGGTTAAAAACCTAGGGGCACTTCACACATCACCAATACACATGGATGCAACCAGACCTTATTCTCAGCTCATTTATGGGAGAGCGGCACATTATCACTGGTTTGCTTTCACAAAAAATCTCATTTAAAGAACTGTGGTTCGATCGCACAGTTTTGCAAAACGGTAGAGCCTAGATTCATCTGTTTATTGTTTTTCATGTGGCGAATAAACATGCTTTTTTGCCTCATGACATTTTGCTATGCATGAACACCTGCATATCATGTAGTAGTCATGTGATAAGATAAGAAAAATAAACCAATCACTCAAGCCTGGCACGTTCCCCGGCCAGAAGAGGTGGGACAATATATTGTTATGACAACATATCATCTTGTTTTGATCTTATCAATATGTGGCGTCAAATATTGGTACATAGGTGCTCTAAACTTCCTTAGACTCGCCCCATAATTAGAGTTACTGCTTCATTACTCCTGCAGTGAAGAATATTGGTTATGAAATTCTGTGAAACTGATACCAATAAATCCATAATTCCTGGTATTTGTTTATTTAGGAGTAATTTATCCTCTTCAGTAACACAGATGGCGTGAAATATCGTAGAGAACTGTCTTGTGATATACTGAGTATCGCAGAATTACAGAATCGTGATATCATCATTATTGTGGGCAGCATATTGTGATAATATCGTATTGTGAGATGTTGTGATCCCTGTAATTCACACTCCTACTAGTTATAGAGAAGTCCTGATGAGTTGGTGGAGTAAATGGCCTTCTAAATTGAGGAGAAATTAAGACAAAAAAAACCTTCAAAGGAAGTTACTCTGCAAATATGATTTTTTTTTTCTTTTAACATTCAATTTCCATTAACTTTGTAAACGAAACCATGACTTTATGAAATTAAAAGAGTTTAGTTAAGCCCTGTTTTTAACAGTTAATTCAAATTAAAAGAAAATTTGTCATATTGAAACAAGAAAAATATTGAAAACAACAAATTATTCATGCAATTCTTTGTGCTTTATATCTGATTTTTAATACTTATAACAGGCTTATTATGATTCATTCATCTGTGCCTGTGAATCATTGTTGCCCACCTCAAACGCATCCTTGGTCCGGTCCACTAAAGTTGCCAGCGAGACTGTCGACAGCGTCAGGCCCTCAGCAGGCTGGACCACCAGGGACGGTTCCTCAGGGAGAGGAGAACCATCATCCTGCAAAACCACAGAGACGCAGTCTGTTCGTAATGGAACAAAATAAACACTGTTGTAAACAGCGAGATTCTCAGATATCAGACTCCCTAACCTGCTCGTTCCGTGACTGAGCCCACTCTTCTGCTGTCGGTACCAAATTCCACACATCTGGCAGCAAGATCACCACCGTCTCCGTCTTATCCCCATTCAGAAGCCTCAGCTCGGCTATTTTGTGCCTTGAAAAGGATGAAAAGGAGGGTATACACAGCACGGTTAGCATAGCATAGCGTAGCTGCATGAACAGCCAAAAATATTTCAGTAACACAGCCTATTTTATTTGAAATCTAATTAAATAATAGTAACCAAAAGCAGAAAAAATAATGTGAAAAATTGCACTACTGACGTACATCATAATGGAAAGAAATTATCTAAAAGGACTGACCACTGTGTACAAGCTGTAAGGTCCAGAGCAGTCTGCTCCTTCACACAGCGGACTGCAGTGCGTATCAGACTGCTGACATTGTTGGACGGATTGGCTCCGTCCAGTTTGGGAGACCACTGACCTCCAGGCAGCTGCAGCTCACCTGCTTTCTCCAGTAACAGAAACTGCACACAAAAAGAAGACTGATAAGTTACTGGTGGATTGGACGAGGATGGTGTTTTGCCACTGTTGGACTGCAGTGGAGTCCAAGATTCAGCTTAAACAAATGTCCACAAATGTCTTGTTTAGTGTAAATGAAAAGAAATTAGACTAAATGAGACTACACTAACCTTAAAAAGCGTTATCGGGTGAACTGCAGCTCCACGTGCCTGGCCATCCTCCGAACAGCCGCAGCACTGAGAGTAGAACTCCTTGATCCCAGGCATCGACAGCAGCATCACCTACAAGAGCAATAAGAAATGACAGGGTCAAATACGTAACATGTAAAGTTAATCAAATATTGTCACATAAAAAAGATAGGTTGAAATTATGGTGTGATGTTTCCATAAGTAGTGAACAGCTGGTTTGCATGGATACTGCTGAACATGTTCCAGTCTGGTTGTATACTACTGTCACCAACTAGTGGGAGGAGCCCCTTTGAGGGGATTCTGATAACAGTGTTGTACTTTCCTGAACTGAACGTCAAAGAATGCTTTATAGTTTTGCTTTAAGTACCTTAACAGAAAAGCCGCTGTCAGCAGAGTCTGTGGACTCAGAAGTGTCCATTGTCGTCTCAGGCTGGCTCGTGCCCACGTGGAAAATGCATGGTCCTGCGAGGGGCAGCGGCTGGCTGGGAGGGAAACCCTCTGGCCAGCAGAGCTGCACGTGAAATAGCGAGGGCGGGGCGTGGAGGTGCGGATACCGGCGCTGCAGTTCCAGACTATCCAACGCCTGGCTGAAAGTGAGAAATACAGGAATAAATCTGTTTATTTCTCAAAACAAACACACTCTATACCTACAGCATTTTTATCAATAAGCAAAGGTTTGATTTGATGTCCTGTAATCAGACTAACCTGTCTCGTGGAAAACAGGAGAAGAGCGGGACGCTCTGAGTGGCTACTGGGCTGCTCTTCTTTGGTGCTTCTTCTTCAGGAGTAGCTTTCCATCGTCGCCTCTTTAGGTGTGTGTTGTCGCCTCCCCAAGAACTTCCACCTTCCTCCCTGAGTTGTGGTACAAAGAGCAACAAACACATTGAGTGGGTTACCAATATCAAATTTAATTTACGTTAAACGGATGAAGCTTTTTGTCTGTACTCCCTGTACACTTGTATTTGTGTATATTCTCTGAAAGGTTATGTACAGTGGGGAAAATAATCATTTGCTATTGTGTTTTGTAAGTTTACGCCAATCTAAAGACATCTTTTTTTATTTTAGTAGTAATAGACAGAAATTCAACAAAATCCAGAACAAAATAATTAAATAAAAATATAAATTTATTTGTATTGATTAGGTCAAAAAAAAGTATTTGATACTCAAGCCAAACTACATGATTTACAACATGATTTAATGTACTTCTTAAGTTGCGTTTTGTTGTACTGGCTGTAAGTTTTGGGTCATTGTCATGCTGAAAGACCCACCCACGACTCATCTTTAGTGTTCTTCAGGAGATTCTCATTTAAATTTCCAGTTTACAAAATTAACAAGGGATCAAATAAATACTACGCAATATTTTTGTATATGGATGGAAAGAAGCAGCCTCACTGATTATACACTGGCAGTATAATGCAGTGCAATGGCTCAAGCAAAACAGGACCACTAATGTATTGAAAAAATGGTTTACACCATTTGCACCACTGTGTACACCACTACCTGAATAATTATCATTGGCTTATCTAACTAACACTCTTTTTGGAAACCTAATCAGTGTTTAGGATGCATAGTTGTTTGTGGGCAGTGATGGTAATTACATTTAAAATGGACATTCATTTTCATGAAGTAAAATGACAAAATGTATTTAAAATTCCTTACTGTAAATTAGATAGAATATAAACAAAAATATCTTAAACCTGAACTAAGCCTGAAATAATCAGAAATACCTAGAGAAGCAAACGGCCTTAGATTAAAACAAATACATAAACAAACCCAATGAACTCCTCTTGGTCAGTGGGAAAAAAGTAAGCAATGAAAGACAAGAAAAATGTATTTTGAAGCATTTATAACTCTGTGTTGTAACTCTGTGACTCACCAGCGTCCACCTCTTCTTCCTCCCACCGGCTCAGCGTGCCTTTTCCTGCTCCCGCCCCAACCATCAAACGGCCCCGCCCACGGCATCTGCTGGTGATGGGGCATCTGGTGCATCCCACCTAAAACGCACCAGCCAGATTCAGTAAAATCAGGATATACTTACGCCACTGAATTCAGAATTACAATCAGAATGAGGTCGGTATTCATCACTGACCTGGGTTTGGTTGCATAGTAGGAATTAGAGGAGGAATTTTGGGGGATTTGAGAAGAGGCTGAGGTTTGTTTCCCAAAATGCCCGGCTTCATGTTCGCAGACATGGATGGTAACAGTGGAGGTGGAGACTTAAATGGCTGAATGAGTAAACAGCAAAATGAACACAATACAGACTGCATTTAATAGAGAACACCACAATTAACATGATGTGGGTGTCTTTTATACTTTAAAAAAAATGATACCAGTATAATAAAAAACAATTTTAAATCACAAAATATACAAAAAAAAACTGCAACATACCTGCCCATTAAGAGCCTGCACCCTTTGAGCAGTCCAGCTGAGAGGCTGCAGAGAATCCTGGACTGCTTTCACCAACACCTTTTCACCAACCAAGGGCACCCTCCCTACAACAACACTGGAGCAGAGAAAATAGACTGTGAGCACCTAGTCATACCACACGTCACGCTCTTATGCTGTTCACTGTAGTCTAAATTATGAATTCCCGAACCCAGTGCACAGGAATCCACACCAGGGCTGGGAATCGAAATTCGAGGCCAAAAATGTACAGACTGAAAGGACTGTAAAAACAACTGAGTCCCATACTTTGGTATTGGATACAAGGTATGGTATTGGTATAAACATTTTTAAAACCTATTACAACCTCCGTGTCCAGCCCATAAGGTGCTTGATAAATTAGCTGAATTAATTAGAGACACAGTACAGTGTAGGGTCAACAGAGCCAGAACTCATCACTACCTGACCTGGAGAGAACAGGAAAAACTAGACTGACCTTATAGGAAAGCGCACCTCCTGGTCCACCATCCCATGATGGTCCTGTAGCTGTGTAACAACTCCGGTGAAGACCCGCTGCCTCATCTAAGAAAACATCCATTCATTCATTCATTCAGCATTTGATGTTTCATAGTCAGACTCAATTATCATTCCAATTTTAATTCTTAGAGTGACCACAGAAGGCACACTCAGGTAATTCCCCCCCCCCCCATTTTATTTTAAAAGACACAGTAAAACAAGTTAGCTACAGTTTGTTCCAACCAATTGTTTTTTTTATTAATAGGTAATGCTATGCCCCATCACTAGCATTGTAAACCTGTTGGGTGCGTCAGCTAAAAGTGCTGTATTTCAAAATGCTGGGGGAGAACAGAGGTGGGCTATTCAATAAAACTTTGTACTCGTTATCATGTTTCACTAAACCCCGACTTCATTTCACACCAGATTTCTCCTTTAAGTCAGTGAAACAGACTCCATGCAACCAGTCAACACACATTTAGATAACAAATCAGTCTTAAAGGAACAGCCCACATTTTTTCGTGATATAATTATAATTGTAGGATATTGCTAATTTAGATAAGGTATGTTACCACCAGGCTGATATAACATTATATTATACACTATAACAGTATAATATACAGACAATGATAACGTTAGCTAGTTAGGTAGCTAGCTGTGTGTTTTGTATGAAGCACTGCAAAAACAAGCTTGATCTCAGAATTAAGGACAAAATTCTATCATTTACACAACTATTTTGCAGAGAGTTGTTTGATTAGAAAAGCTGTTAGAATCCTAATTGTAGGATAATGGTCATTTAAGAGCCTACATAAGAATGTCACTATGCGGATATAACATTTATATAAAATAGGTAATGGTTAATATTCCTACACATCTATAGATTACCTCTAAAAAGTTGAGTTTGTTGAAATAAACATATGGCTGGGGTTGAGACAATAATTACGATAGCTAGCTTAGTTAGCCTAGTTAACCTGTGTGTTGTGTATGGAGCACTGCAAAAACAGGCTTAGTATCCGAGTAAAGGACACAATTCTGGTATAACAAACCCCTTCTGCAGATCTGTGTTCAGTAAATATATATATTATTGTGTCTAATTTACGGCTTGTAAGCACTGAAATCCCGCTATGTCTCTCAGCTTGAACCCGGTGATCCATGGCTAGCTAGCTAGCTAGCTGGGTATTAGCTAGCTAAGCTAAGCTAGCTAACTAATATCATAATGTATCTTAGCTTAGTTTACCCAGCTAACTGTAGGAATATTAGTAATACTAGCGCAACACTGCTGCTACCAACTCGCCAGAAAACACGTCCACTAAACGCTACAGCTGTTTATTCTCTCCTTAAACGTTATTTATTCTGTTAATATGATGTTTTAGTGTTTAATCGCAGGCTCACCTCAGGTTTGTGTGTAGCGTTTTGTGGTCTTCGTCGTCTGCTGCTGGGGCGGTACTGCGGCAGGGTGACACCGCCAGGGCGCAGTGCTGCTGCCACCTCGCGGCCGGAGCGGAGCTGCGCTAAAGTCGCAGCATGATCTGCCGCGGTTCTGGATCTACTGATCATTAGAATAAATAAAAAAATAATTAATTAATTAAAATAAACAAAATAAATGAATAATAATACAGCGCTTGGTCAAAATAGTGCAAATGTTTTACGCCACAGGAGAGCAAAACCACTTCTTGTAGGGCTGGTGAAAAATAATGAATCTCAGTATTATTTAAATGTAGGAATTACTATTACTCAATTACTGTTTAGAGCAGTTCAAATTCAAATTCAAAACTTACTTTTTTAAATTAGTAAACAGGCAGCACCCTTTAAAGTGATGCACAAGCACACGTTTCCTAAGGATTGTTTTATGAGATGGTACATCATTATTATGAGATAGTAAGTCATAATAATGAGATACTAAGATGTCTGTGGGTATTATCATAATTATGACTTAGTATCATTTAATAATAACTTACTAGTGGCAGAACTAGTGAATGGAACTGCAATATGTTAACATATAATAATTTCAAGAATATAAGAATACAACAAAAAAATACAAGCAATACAAAAAAATATGTTCTTTAGAGTATGATTAATTCCAAATTTCTTGTTTTTCAAAAGGGTATGAATCCTTTGTTATGCTATTCCATTAGCATTATGTCAGTTGCACTTAAAATGATAACAATATTGTTTAGCACAATAATTTCTGGGACAATAAATCGTCCACACCAATATTGTGACAGGGCTAGGAAAAAAATAACTATATATCTATCATTAGAACATATCATGGAATGATTAATAACCCCAGACTAATAAAATTGTTTTTTTTTAAAATATTTTTTAAAGGACTAATGTTATGTTCTGTATGTGTAACTGCGCAGCGCCACCAGGCGGGGTCGCTGTTTGTTTCTCTGCCGCGTCTCGAGCCTCATTACTCCGCTCCTCGCGGACCCACGTGGGCAGGAGAGAAAGATGGCAGACGACAGGCTCTGTTTCCACGAGATGGGTTTGGATGATCGTCTTTTAAAGGTATTTATCTCTGTCTGATCAACGCGGTACCGGTGTGTGAAATGCGGATGTGTGTAAACAGATAATACCGTAATAAAAACGTAATAATCAGCTTAAATTCAGCCTTTAATCACCGCGCTGTTTACTGCACCATGTCCGAGAACAGAGGCGCAGAGCCAATATTCCCAATAAAAGCAGAAATCTTCAGTTTAATCGATTTCTCGTAAAGATATACCCCTCCAATCCATAAATAATAAATGATTAAACATTTTAGGTTATGTATTTATGCTTCTGTAAAGTGTTTGTGTTGTGTAATCATACTTACAGCGCCAGTACTCTACCAGAATATTAAAGTAAACATAGGTTTGTCACAATAACACATAACTGTTTTTGTGTTGATAATATATTGTCTCATAAATATTGTCGTTAAATGATAATAATGTCAATTTAAGACAAATGTAACCCCCAGAAATATTGCTAGTGTAATAGCATAATAATACAATGACAGGTGTAATAATCAGTGTAAGAGTAATGAGCTTTTAATTGTGAATATTATACAGGCTTTGTAATTAAAGTATCCTAAAAGAAAATATAAAATCAGAAATTTAATGAGCGATATAAAGGTCAGCAAAAATTAGAAGTCCACATATTGTACAATAATCAATAATGTAATTACTAAGACAGACCTACACCTTATTTAATAATAATAAAAAAAGTCCAGCATAAAAAACAGTGTTTTAAAAATGTTTTCATCCACACAAGTTTAATAACACTTCTTGTAGGACTGAATCGTATTGTAAAAACGTTTTAACTTTTAATATAAGTCTATTTCAAGTTACTTTGGAACACTTCTATTTGTAAATTATTTATGAAAGTTTAATACAATAGAAAAAAAACAAGTCTTTGTATGTTTTTGATAGCGTTAAACATTGTAAAAAGCATTACATGAATTGGCTAAAGTAGAATATATCTATTTAAAGTTCTGAAAAGCTTAGTATTTCATTACAAGTATATAAATTCAGCATTTATAATATATTGTAGCATTCTCACTGCCTTTACGTGTTCCTTTAACCCTGTCAGGCGATCGCAGACCTGGGCTGGGCTCAGCCGACCCTCATTCAGGAGAAAGCCGTTCCTCTGGCTCTGGAGGGAAAGGATCTTTTGGCCAGAGCTCGAACCGGTTCAGGAAAAACAGCGGCTTACGCCATTCCTGTTATCCAGCAGATCCTCACCTCTAAACAGGTAATACCTGACCATGTGACTTGTGACACTTTCCCTTTCCAGATGATTATACCAATACCTGCAGAGCCTATCAAATAAAATTATCAAATAAATACACATATATTACGAATTTTAAAACATTTTACAATCTGAGCTGACTTCAAAAAATGTACTAAATGGATATTAAAATTCAAAATAAATCTGTATGTATTTTTATGGAGCAGGCCGTGCCCTGATAATCCACCAGAGGGTGGTTTCTACTTTCTGTAATAAATTATTATTTATTTGTCATTTTATTTGAGATAATAAGTTTTGATCAATGGCTGTCTTTTTTTTGTTGTGTGTTAGACTGTGCAGGGGGAGCAGGCGGTCAGAGCTCTGATTCTGGTTCCTACTAAAGAACTGGGACATCAGGTGCAGACAATGATCCGGCAGCTCACTGCATACTGCGCTAAAGATGTTCGGGTGGCAGATATCTCAGGAAAAACTGAATTATCTGCACAGAAGTGAGAACACTTTTAATAATACCATTGATTAGAATAATGTGATCAATTTGGTGCTCGGGATGTAGATGTATAGTTGATAACTGTGATAATTGTGTGCATTTTTATGCGTGTTTTTGTACTTTAGGCCCATTCTAATGGAAAAGCCTGATATTGTGGTGGGAACTCCATCGCGAGTGCAGGTCCACATTTCTGCTCAGAACCTGGTGCTGCACTCGTCTCTGGAGATGCTGGTCATTGATGAGGCTGATCTTCTGTTCTCTTTCGGTTTTGAGGCTGATCTTAAAAACCTCATCTGGTGAGTGTTTCAGACTTTATTATTATACAACAATTAACAGTATTTATTTATTGTATTGGAGACTTATTGGACACTAGACAGGGGCTTATGTGTCATGCTGTGCACCACAATGTAGACATTCGCTTTCATGTGATTGGATGAGTAAAGATATTTCTATCTCGTTAACACTATATCACCACTGTTAAACATGGTGGTGGTAGCAGCAGCAACATGTTGTGATGTTGTTTTAGCTTGTGGAATAAATGTTTCTTTACCATAACATTAGAAAAATTTGGACACAGTTATGGAGCATGCTTAAATGTCAGAAAACCAAAACATTTACTGTATTTTTTGCACTATAATGTGCACCTAAAATTCTTAAATTTTCCCAAAATTGTCAGAGTAAAGAAAAAAATAATTGTATGTATAGATTTTACTAGGAGCAGTAAAGCCACTCTGCTGAAGTACAGAGTTATACAGGAGTTTCAGTTTAGTTTCTTCAGCACCGAGACTGAAGCAGTATTAGCATTAGCTGCTAGCCTTGATAAGTGCTAGCTCTTTTGCTGTTCAGATAAACAGTTTATTATTATTCTTCCCCCACAGTCACTTACCCAAGATCTACCAAGCTTTCCTGATGTCTGCTACTCTCAGTGATGACGTTCAGGCCTTGAAAGAGTTGGTTCTGCACAATCCAGTAAGTACAGAAACACACATTTCACAGTTTTAGTACCGTTCTTGCTTTAGCATGAACCTTTTCTCATGTAGAGAAACAACCGTGGAAATGAGATTGCTTGTCTGTATACACGGACAATTCTAGCCAGAAGCCGCCTGTCACGATCATTACCATCATTACCACCCACCACGCTGTCTTTGACCAATTTTTAAGATTTAATTTTAGCTGTTAATAATCCAGTTGCCTCTCCTCCTGTTCTGTGTAGGTGACCCTGAAGCTGGAAGGCTCGAACCTGCCGGGCAGCGCTCAGCTGCAGCAGTACACGGTGAAATGTGAGGAGGACGAAAAGTTCCTGGTGATTTACGCTCTCCTCAAACTGGGCCTGGTCCGCGGCAAGACCCTCATCTTCGTGGGCACGCTGGACCGCTGCTACAAACTCAAGCTCTTCCTGGAGCAGTTCGGCATTCCTGCCTGCGTGCTGAACTCTGAGCTGCCCGTTCACTCCAGGCAAGTACTTAAAATTTTTATAAACATTTCCTAACCTTTAAAAAAATGCTTAAAAAAGTTTCTGCCTCTGCAGCTCCTCTCAGGTACAGCTGTGCTATAGGAGAGGATGATGTTTCTGCGTACTTTGGTACGCAGACACATCACAATATGCAGATCAGTTAATCAATAATACTGTCCAACCATCTGCATCTCCTTGCTATCAGAAGCACACTGCTGCAGCTCAGCCAATCAGCTCTCCCTTCTGCCCTGCGTCTAAACCCATACATCACTCAGTGCCTCTCACAAACTACCCCTCCCGTTTTTTGTTTTTCTTTGGGATGGGACTAAAGTGCTACTGGACAATTATCATTACGCCTCAGTCCACATGCTTCTTTCATTTTCAGCGATTCTTCTGTGTGTCTCAGCTTGTCCAGAAATGCATGTGTAAAGTGTGAATCAAATTGCAAACAGGAAATTCTCTGACCACAGGAGATTCTCTCACAAATACTGTACTTATGACTCCCCTGTGTGTTATTAGAATCCATATTATGAATTAATGCCAAGCTTATTCAAACAGATGTTGAGCTATTTGTGTACATAATGTTTTAATGTTTGGATGTTCTGTTTATCTTCTAGGTGTCACATCATCTCACAGTTTAACCAGGGATTTTATGATTACATCATCGCTACAGACGAGCAGGTGCTCAGTATCCCATCAGCCTCCTCTCAGAGCGCCGAGGACAAAGGAAAGAAAAAGAAGAAGAAGAAGAATGGGAAGAATAAAACGTACGGTTTGAACATCTATCTCAATATAAGACCCTAAGGTGTGAAATAGTGGCAGCACCTTAGACCTCTGGACCACTCAGAGCCCAAAGCCTCTGGTTTGGAGTGTCCTATTACTATTGGCCATATAATGTATTTTATACACAGTTCATCTCTTTCCTAAAATATGCATTGAGATAATAATGAAACGAATGTAATTATTTTTTTAATAAGCTGAATTTATTTAAATCTAACCTTTTGAGTTTGTATTGTTGTTTTCAGGGGTAAAGATAAAGAATACGGCGTGTCCAGAGGGGTCGATTTCCAGAACGTGGCGAATGTGATCAACTTTGATTTTCCCACATCTGTTGAATCTTATATCCACAGAGTTGGCAGGTAAACATTAATCCTTTTTAATTTCTCTTTTACATCCAGATGATATTTATAATTATTCATATTTAATGCTATAATAAATCATTGCTCGTATATTTTGGCAGGACGGCTCGAGCAGACAACCGTGGCACCGCCCTGTCCTTCGTCGCCCATTCAGAGCTGTCTGTGCTGGAAGAGGTTGAAGCTTCTCTTACTGGAGGTATTTAATACTATATATATATATATATATATATATATATATATATATATATAAGATTATTTTACATAATTACTTGAATTCAGATGTAAGAGTAAAATGGAAGTTCTGGACTTTTTTTTTTTATGTGTTTTTGCCTGGATATCTAACCTTTACCACCAATGACCAGATTTGACAATCTGAAATTAAAAAAAAAATTGACTATTAAGCAGCCAGCAAATATCTTTAATCGTAATCGATTTTGCAATTGACATGAATCAATCACCCACTGAACTTTATTCTCTGTTCATGTTCAGACAATGCAGACTGCGCACTGAAGCCATATGCATTCAAAATGGAGGAAATCCAGGGATTTAAATACAGATGTCAGGTATGAAGTCTACAGTCAATATTCATTAAATTATTTTTTTTAGTTTCATATTTTCTGTATTGAGTACCAGACACTGCTGCTTACACTCTTATGGTAGGAACGAGTTAGGAATGACTCCACCCTCTGCTCAAATTTGGGGCACTGGGTGATGTATGGGTTTAGGGGCGGGTCATGAGGAAGAGCTGGGCTGATTGTCAGCAGGGAGGCGGGATTATTCATTGACTGACTGATTTGCCTATAGCACAGTTGAACCTGAGAGGGCGCTGCAGAGGCAGAAATTACAACAATAAAAGCATTTTTTAAAGTTTAGGAAATGTTTTACAAATTATAATGGTATATTTCATAACTTCAGAGGAACACATTTCAGCTATTAATGAAAAAAATATGGTTTAGGGGTTTAGTGGCTCTGTAAGAGATGGGGAAAGGGGGATAAGGAGGGATTCTCCAGGACACCTGAGGTGCTGCCCTCTAGTGGAAGCCTCCAGTCACATACATAGCACACTGGCAAGTATGTGTACAGATACATTCACTACACAGCCGGTCGTCTACGTGAATGCATAGCCACGAAAACAGCAAGTATATCTCTAGCTTTAGAACTCCGCAGTCTATATTTCTTATGACACTTGCTTACTGTAGTATTGCTGCTACCCCAACTTGGACATGAGTTCTGAAGAAAAAAATGGCTGAATTATATTTTCTCCTGCAGGATGCCATGCGTGCCGTCACCAGACAGGCGGTGAAGGAGGCCAGAATAAAGGAGATAAAGCAGGAGCTGCTGAACTCTCAGAAACTGAAGGTTAGTGTACTCTTTATTCAGGCGATGGCGGTGCTGTAAAACGATATATTATGCAGCCCTGCTGCGTATTCAATTCACTTTATATATAAAAAACCCTGTCTGATGAATTAATTATTGAGTTCTGATCTGATCTAGATGTACTTCGAAGACAACCCCAGAGATCTGCAGCTTCTGCGCCACGACAAAGCGCTTCACCCTGCCGCCGTCAAACCCCACCTGCGCAACGTTCCCGAATACCTGAGTAAGAAACGGTCACTTCTTTTCTTTTTTTTTTTTATTCAAATATGTTTCTTCACATTTTGAGATAATGTGAATAGTGAAATGAAGCATGTGGCTAAAGACTGAATACAGAACATGCTGTTTAGAGGTTTTTCATTTATTTTGCCTTTCTTTACTACAGTTCATAGCTTTTCCTAGAATAAAAAAAAACACTGCAATATGACTTAAATGCAAGTTAATAACTGTTCTGTAAAAAGATTCGGAGTTCCAAGATTTCTTCGCCCAAAGGCCGACAGTGCTTTTTAAAAAATGTATTTTATTATTAAATGTTTTGCTGCCATTATCTCCCATACATTGCCTTATCCTGTGAAGTTACCATTTAAAAAAAAAACCTAATTTTAGCTTCTTTTTTCATTTTGTTTCAGTTCCTTCCACATTGCAAAACAGGGTTAATCCTCTTCTGCGGAGAAAGAATAAAAAGAAGTTGAAGCTCATCGCAAAAGGGGTTATCAAAACTCCGTTTAAGGTGAGAGAAATTTACAGAACAAAACAAAAAGGGCTGAAATCTTTACTACAAATAAACATGGCTGAAAGATAAACGTAATAATGCAGTTTACCACCCCCTACATGTTTAAGTGATGTTAGTATATTGTCCTAGATTTGTGCAAAATTCATTTTTGCAGAAAAACGGGCCAAAGAGTCTAAAAGAGGAGAAGGTGTGCATTTCTAGCGCAGAAAAACGGGGCAAAAGAGTCCAAAATTTGAATGATGTGTAAATGAAAGTAATCAGGAAAAAAGTATTATTTAAATTGGTATATTTCATTATTTGTTTTATTACGAGTTTTTATCACGGAGTCTGTGGCCCGTGACTTCAAATATATTTCTCCTTCTGGCCCCCAACAAAAAAAGTTTGGACACCCCTGTACTAGACTAAGAAAACCACTTTATTAAGTGTTTTTATTTTATATATATATATATTTTTTTAGTAAATGGTAAAGTGCATCTTCTGGTGCTAATTGTCCTAAAACATCTTCTCTCCTGCTTACAGAGGAAATTCAGGGGGAAGGACCCGCTGAAGAGTTTCCGCTTCACAGGAAAGAAGAGCAAACCCAAAACCGAGTGACTGAACTGACTGAAAGCCTTCATCAGTCTGCTGATCTGACCGCTAGGTGGCGCTGTACAGACTGGCGGAGATATTCGACGGATAATCACTGCTTTCTGTTCTGCACCACGAGAATCTTTATGCTACATTAAATTAAATGGACACTAATGGACCTCGCTCTGTACTGAACCAACTATGGACTGAAGGGATGAGGAATTAAAACAGAAGTGCCAAGTGGAGATTCCAGTGTAGCTGAGAAGCAAACCCAGGTTGGGAAAAATGATCATTGCAATATATTAAATATATATTAGTTTGGTTAACATACCACTTATATGGACAAAAGTATTGTGGCATCTGTTCATTCATTGTGTTTTTTTTTCCAAAATTAAACTGTATTAAAAAGAGTTTATCCTGCTTGTCTACCTGTCTCTACTGTCCAGGAAACTTTTTCTGTTAGATTGCTAGTAGAGGATAGAGCAGAGGTTTCCAAACTTTTGCAAATCACGGCCCATTTAACCTACCTTAAAATTGACATACTACTGTGCCATGACTTTTGCACATCAGTGTATTTGTGTCTACAATTCTGGTGCACCTCAAAACAATAGAATTTTATTAAACATTTCATTTGTAAATTGAGTAATCAGAGTCTGGAGGAAGAGTGGAAAGACACACAGTCCAAACTGCTTGAGGTCTAGAGTGAAGTTTCCACCAATCAGTGATGGTTTGATGAGTCATGTCTGTCATCTGCTGGTGTTGATCCACTGTGTTTTAAAGTCTAAAGTCTGTGCAGTTTTGTTTTCCCACAAAATCTTACAGCACTTCATATCTTACAGCTTCTCTCTGATGAGAGCTTTTATGGAGATGCAGATTTCATTTTCCAGCAGGCCTTGGCACACTTCCAAAAGTACCAACTGGTCTTATATAATATTAACATTTTCTGAGATACTGATTGTTGGGTTTTCATTGGCTGTAAACCATAATAATCAACAATAAAGGAAAGAAAACTTTTAAATGATACATTTTTTTTAAATGCACTAGTATATATATCTGAAAGTGTGCTGCAAAAAATGTAGTGTAATTAAATTGTATATAAAAACTCCCCACAGTCACAGATTGAGCAAAGTGATGTTATTCAGTTTTTACAGATTGCAGAAAACTCCCACTAAACACAACTGCAGTGTTAATCATACATAGAGTACATTAAGACAAGAGTAAGATTTAAAAACTACAGAGTACAAAGCCGATTAAATCCGCGTCCAACTGAAAGAAATACATTACAGTACATTTAATGACCAATATTAACCGACATGTTGCATATAAATACAATTAATGAACATGTAAGAGGAGTATACTTTGCAAAATTAGTTTTTATACACAACTACACATACAGAGAGCACTCTGCCATTATGGCAAGTTAAAGATTACATGAGCTAGCGAGGATTTGGCAATTTTACGAGAAAGGCACCTCAAAAAGGTCCTCCGGAGCGCCTCGTCGTTCTCGACAAGGAAATTCACCATTGTTTTATACAACGTTACCCTCGCGCCACGGGAGGGACACACAGAAGCCACGCGAATCGAGCGAGCAGTAATTCTGCGTAAAATATTATAACACCATCAGATCACTAAAAAACATCAGTCACTTCTTTTACGCCAAGGAATCAAAACCAGCATACGCACAAAATAAACCCAACATTTAACAGAAGTGTCATTTAAGACGCGTGCCTGTTTAGTAAAGCACTCTGGAAAGTCTAGAACGTTCCTTGATCATTTCTCCACAGCAGATATACAACAAACATACATACATACACACACACACACACTCTGGAGAGGAACTTCAGTACAGCCGAGGATCGTACACTGTTTTTAACACGCAAAAAATAAGTCTCAGGATGCCCCTTAGCCTACATTCACATTACCAGGCTAAAAAGACTCAAAATGAGTTTTGCGCCTTAACTAGCAACGCATCTAAGGTTTGAACATGTAAAATATAATCTTTTTAAATCAGATTTGAGTCCGCTTGGCTGTGTTCACATTACAAGACCCAAAAATAAATGTTTTATGCTCAGATCAGATTTAGCCTTCTTGACTGTTCACATTTGCAGATGGAAGTGCTCTTTATCGGTCTGTAATATGAGCCAACAAATCCGTTTCTGGAACAACAGGCAAGCAAACATTAAGACATTTATGCACGTGATCTCTAATTTGGTTTATTTTGCTGTACTGGCAAAAAGGCAAATTAAATCTGAATCCAAATGTTCACATTTATGTTTCGATAGAACCACATATGAAAGGCTATGTTTAAACCACAGGCAAATCAGATTTGTTTCTCAAATCAAATCTGCTAAGATTACTTTTATTTAGCAAGTAATTAGATCCAGTTTGCTTGTCACACTAAAATCTGATTTGAGTGTAAAAAGATGGATTGTAGCAGTACATACTGCCAAAAATCTATGTGGATGCAATCTTAATAAACCAAAAATCTAATCTGGAATGGTTTTCTAAACACAAACAAAGTGAATTAAATCCGATTTGAAAATATTGGGATTTTACCTGTTCACACAACCAATAAAAAAGTTCAGATTTGAGTCACTTCAGCTTGATGATGTGAATGCAGCTTTAAATGTAAATGCCTCTGAGATATGAATCATTCCCTATGATTTCTTTAGTGTCAAATGTGATTCACTGTTTGTAGAGAGTATTAAATGCTTTATAATCAATTCAGGCATAATCAAAAATATGCCAAACACATTTTTACAGGCTCAGTTTAGAATGAATCTCTGGTGGCCTGTTCTAGATGTTGGATACTGTTAGATAATGCCACCCAAAGGTATGGAGACTGATTTCATAGGAGCCCACACTCTAGTCTGTCAGATTAGCAACACACTCACAACCAATTTGCACATTTACATTATTATTAAGTGCTCAACTAAGGCGATGTTCAGACTGCTGGCCCAAATCTGATTTTTGGTGTATGTAGATTGTATCCAAATTGATTTATGATAGTCTGGACACCACACGAAAGCTGATTTTTGTAAATCTTAAGTCTAGACACTCAATCAGAATTTAGCAATACAGTAACCCGTGCAGTTTATGATGTTCAGACAGGCAAATCCGATCCGATTTACGTGTCTGGTGGTCACAAACTTGACAACTGGTAGATTTTTGAAGAAACTGACAATCCAATTCAGGCATCCACAGAAACCAGACTGAGACCCATCTATACAAATCCAAATCGCATTTCAAAACAGCCCCAAAACTGTGGGTTGTATCATATTAGGCAAAACAAGACTTAATCTGGATTCAATCTATATATGCCAAAATATATATACAGCTCTGGAAAAAATAGAAGACCACTTAAAAAAGGATGAGTTTCTTGGATTTTACCAAATTGAAACCCTCTGGAATATAATCAAGAGGAAGATGGATGATCACACGTCATCAAATTTTTGCACCAGGAGTAAAGCAGCATAAAGTTATCCAAAAGCAGTGTGTAAGACTGGTGGAGGAGAACATGATGCCAAGATGCATGAAAACTGTGAATAAAAAACAGGGTTATTCCAGAATAACCCTGAACTCTTAAACTTGAATGAACACAAACTTTTTTTGAATTATTTACCATTTTCTGCAAATAAATGCTTTAAATGACAACAATTATACCTATAAATAGCAAAATCCGAGAAACTGATTCAGAAACTGAAGTGGTCTCTTAGTTTTTTCCAGAGCTGTATATTTAGGCTGGTACTCTAAACAAAACCTTGGAATGCATTTTTATTCAAAACTACAGCAGAATCTTTAAATGCATGTGGTAAAATGCAAAACTGAACACCACTACTAAAGACATTTCCAAAAGATTACCACCACCCTGTTTTAGGTGATTCAGTCATGTATCTGCAGCTACAGGTTCTCACTATACTCTGAAGCGGAGTGATAAAAAATGGTGTTGCTTAGATGTCCGTCCTCCTTAAGGCTAAATGAACATGAACTTAACTGAACGCACACAAGATCAACATACAGCCACCTAAAAGTAAGGCACAGTGGGGAAGTTTGCTTTAACCCCTTAAAACACTGCCCGCTGTCCATCCTACACTGATTTAAGCCACACCCTGAGGAGACCATCAAGGTTTAGCTTTGACCCTTCATTTAAACCGAAAAGAGAGTCCTCATAAAGCGAAGTAAGTGTGGTGGAGTCCAAGAAATCAGCCCCTTGTACCCAATGTGATTCACTCTGTGATTCACTCAGTGACTCATTCTGTGACTCATTTAGTGACTCAGCGATTCACTCTGTCCTCAATACTCATTATTATAGCCCGCAGGGGTCTCTGAAAGGGCCGCCCCCTCTGTGTCCTAGCCCAGGCCAGGGGAAAGAGTGAAAGAGAAAGAAACGAGAGGCGGAGAGAAAGAGAGAGAAGAACGAGAGAAGAAAGACAAAATAGCCTAGAGGAGTCCATCCAGTCCATCTGACGCTGGCATCACATCACCTCACAGCATGAGTTCTGCTTTCGTGCCTAAAAAGAACAGAAAATAAAAACATACATTAAAAAAGGTCTAGGAAAAGTATTATGTGCCATGACTTTTGCCCTGTTCTTTGGACATACAGTACCAGTCAAAAGCTTGGACCCACTTTACATCAGTGTTTCTTTATGATTAAAAATATACAGAGCAATACTAAAATCATCCAAACTACGAAAAAAAAACCATCTACAATTATTTAGTAAGCTAAAAAAATAAAAAAGACAAAAAATGACTTTTTTTGACCAGGTTTTAAGGGCTTTACTGCAATTTTGAGCCATTTTAAATGCTCCTCTAAGCTGCTTGAGCAATCTGTCAGATAGCCAAATACAATAAATTCAGGATTATATTTTTGCTACACTGACAGAAAGTGCAAGTGCAGTTTAAGTGCAATTGATTTTATTGCTCCCTGAGCACGACAAGCATGCAATCACAACTGAAGTACTGACCGTTTTGTAGAAGGCTTTTGACTGGTTTCCCAGATGCTCCGACTTCTGAACCAAATCATCCAGCTTTTCTCCTCTTTCCAAAAGCGACTCCATTGTGTTGTGCTGTAAAAAGATTTACAGGTTACTAAAATATCTGCTCTGATTATTGCATAGACACACTGACATTTACTGAAGTGAATAAAATCCAATGTACAACATAAACTAGAGCTTTATCCAGTATCTGATCAATTCTAGTTCTCTGAACTCTTTTATTGCTAAGAGAAGAGTATATACAGTATACACACAATACAGTACACTGTCTCACCAAAATAATTTTTGTTTCATCCAGTTCAGCTTGTACTTTGGTCATGGCATCTGCTTCCCGGGGGTTCTGTGAAAAAAAGATCCGGTACAACACTAGATAATAAGTCACTGTGAACTTCTATGAACGTTAAACTTAAATTAAATTAGCTTATTGTAACTGCTTTACACAATATTTTCTTGCTAATACAAAAATACTAAATTACCTGATATTTAGCCAGATAGCTTTCCAAAGCTGTGTACTGAATAGTAGCTGGTGAACCAGAGGGCCAGTCTATGCTGTTCACCTGCCGGGAAAACTCATCCAGCACCTGCATCACACATCCCAAGGAAAAAATGAGTTGATCCACTCTCTATACCCCCAGCTCAGCAAATTAGAAAATGCATGTGGAGGCGGGGCTGAGGCAAATAGCCACATGATAGATAAAAAAAAATATATATATATATATTTAAAATCAATTATAGCCAAGTTTTAGATGCAGCAGAACTGAAGTCTGATATCTAATATCTGTATTCAGGGCATAAAACAGCAGCTTTATGGAGCATATTACATTGACATGCCAAATGCTACAGGACAGGAGACAGTAATCTGTCCCATGTCTTTTGTGCTTAAAGAGCACTGCACTGACCTATTGTCTGCCCACATTATCTAAACTACATTGACACAAATCATTCAACAGCATTATTCAGTATTTGTTCACCCCTCACTCCACACACAAACACCTTATACTCACCTTATCCAGTAGAGTGAAGCACACTCTGGAGGGATATTCATTGTCTGCAATCACCACTCCGCCGAGGTTGTCATTCCGAATGTAGACGTGACACAGGTATTCTGTGAGGGGTGGAAAAAACACAGTGTCAGATTTCTGAATGTCTACAGTTTTTGTTTAAAAATAAATGTGCAATATGCTTGATATGGTGGCAGACTACAGACATTGGTTTGCCATTTGGTAGCAGATAAATTCATGCCTATATTAAAATCTCTGGGTATGAGTTCTATTTAAGATTGTAGAATCTATTTAAGGGAAAAGATGTAGAAAAACAAGGCTATAGAGTATCATTGCCAAAAATAATAGCAGCAATTTCTGCATAAAAACAGGTTATTCTTACTGCATATTCTGATTAAAATAACAAGATAAGATTGCATGCACTATGTGAGGTATATCAAGAAGATAAACAAAAGAAATACAACCAAGTGAACAACTTAATCAGCAGGTAATGATAAGGCATTGAATGGTACAGACTACAGTTTGTGACCAGAGTCCGCCCTCGGGTAAAGGGGAACCGCAGCTGGACAATTTGTTTCTCTAAAAGAATCAGCTGACAAACATCCGCTCTCCAATTAGCCTTTTCAGTTAGACTGAAAGTAATGATCAGGTCTGAGTAATGACAGCTTCCTCTACCAACCCACAAGCAAAGCTGGCACAAAGCTTCAGTGTAATGTCATGTAGAAGCATTCTGAGCAGTTCTGTACTAACCCTGTTCCTTTACTGAAGCTCGGCTTCCTAGTGATGAGCGTTCCACTATCAGAGCGCTGGTGAACGTCATGAATTCCTGTACACTAAAAGACAAGAACAATAAGAGACATATTACATGAAGGCATCACATAAAACTGCTAATAACTGTTTTATATACTTTATTTTGTCCCAAAAGACAAAGTACCCATTATTTTTAGGTAAACGGGATGTTTTTCAATTACTAGGCATACGACACCAAGCAGAACAAATCTGTATCTAAACAATTTTTTCTTTTAATTTGTAATTCAAGGCCATGGATTATAGTAACTGTGTGGTAACTGCAAAGGAGTGTAATGCACAACCAGTTACACCTGCAGCTTTGCAGGATCTCAGAAATATTTCCAGGACATTTCTAGGAATTTGCTCATTTTCCAGGAATTGACATGTTTCTACTATATCCAGGTTTTACAGTTATTTCAGGTGTAGCTAATTATCTGCTCATTACTTGCAATGCACATTTTGTTTTATACAATACAAGATAATTTTGCACTCCAGACCATGTTTACTTTGCCTTTTGACCTACATTACTGTATATAGTTCATACACTGAACAGTGAACACAGTTTTTGAAGGTTTTATTAAATTTTGCCACTTTTTTCACGACTGTATATATTAAATATCTTAAATTTATTCCTTCAAAGAAAAATAAAATTACATGACTACATGCATTGAGCACTAAAAATTCCTGCATTATTTGGAGTTTTCATTCTGTGTCAACCACAGACCTGAGAACCAACAGAATAAATTCTTCATAAAACTTCACTTTCATTTCAACCACATGTCGGGTACCTACCTTGACCTCTGAAAGAAACTAAATGAAGACAGGTCATACGCTGCTTTGAGCAGGTTGGCTTTGGTCGAGCCTTTATGCAGGACACTTAAACTGTAGAGCTTCATAGCTAGTGCTTTTCCTGTGTTAGGGGCTTATTACCAGACCTGAAATAGAACAAACACACACAGAGATGACATAAGTATTGATACATTAAGTAGATTAGGCTCACTGCAATAAGGTTCTCGAGAACACCACATACAGTACCAGTCAGAGGTTTGGACACCTCTTTTCATTTAATATTTTGTACCTTTAATATTGAAGACAGTAAAGCTATACAGGAGTGTGTCCCTTAATTGGCTTCATGCCTTTAATATTAATCTACAATGTAGAAAATCAATTAAATAAAGATAAAGGATGATACAGAAAAAACATTGAATGAGAAGGTGTCACTGTGTATATCTATATACAGAATTCGTTATAGCAATAAATGACCAAAATTATATGACCTGAAATAAGTGTTAAAACCTTAAAATAACACTGCAGTAACCCTGGCGTTTACTAAGCAGCAAAATAAAGGATTAGCGAGCATTAGCATTTTAGCATAGCATAGCATAGTTTCACAGCTAGCTACAATGAGACGTGTCACATAAGAGAGCTACAATAGCTAAGCTAGTTAGCTAGCTAGCTAACCTATCTGTCCAACAAGCTACATTAAGCTACTTTAAGTTCCCCTCACTGATGATACAAGTCCCTGTAATAGTAATAGTAGTAGTACAATTACTGCCAAAAGAATAAGACTCTCTGAACCACACAAACAATCATGAATAATCTACTAGAAACATGACTAATGGATTCCCATGCATAAAATAAAGGTTTATAACAGCTTTCCTTTCTAATATTGAGCTGTGGAGCTACAGAACTACAATATTCTCCATTCAATAACATAGTTAGCTTGTTATCTTTTAAGGAAATGAGGTGGGGTGAAGATAATCATCATCAACACCATCATCATGCAACACCCTGACCTCACTAAGCTGTACTGTTATCGCTGTATACAATCAAATCCACAATAATATGAGAAATTACAGCAGCTATAAAGCCTTATCCCAAAATATCACAGGGTCCCCCTTATATTTAGGCAATTAAACAGGATGTTTTTCTATTACTATAGCATGATACCAAGCAGAACAACTCTGTGTTTAAACGAATCTTTCTTTTAATTTCTTGTAATTCAAGGCTATGGATTATGATAATTATGGTAACTATGGTGTCATGGCATTGTATTAGACAGTAGATACTGAAAGTTAGAGTTACTCAACCAAAAGCAGAATATATACTTAATAAACAGCTTGGGTTTCAGAAGAAATACTTAACGAGCAGGTGTCCCAATACTTTTGTCCACATATCACAGCTGTTAAGCATAGCTTAGCTTAGTTAGGCTAGTTAGCTTAGCTAGCTAACAGCTAGGATTTAAGCCGAGGCAACAGGCGAGCCCCTCAACTTAACAGCCTCATAGAACAGCTATCAGTGTCCATTAACACCAGCGGGACATTTCTGCGCATTTATTGAAAATGTAAAAGCGAGTAAAATCTTACCTTTATCGCCCAAAACGTGGGGAAAAAGTAGCTACTATGCTACGCTAACTAATACCCAGCGCCTGCCAGCTAGCTAGCTAGCTAACGATACAGTTAGCTTCAGCGGTTAGCCGGCTAGCTAACTTTTCTAACTCCCCGTCCTCAGCGTAAAATATTAAAAATACAAATTTAATCGACAGATTTGCTGTCAAAAACTGACCAAAACATAACTCCACTGCCAATATTTATTCCCAAAACCTGACTAACGCCAACCAGCCACAGTTTAAGCCGAGTATCTCGTCTGGAGAAAGTAAAAGTGTGTCAGAAATGTCTCGGTTCTGTTGAGATTTCAACGTAAAAGTTCATAAATACATTATTTTCAATCCTTATAGCGTTAGAGAAGATTTTAATTTAAACAAATTAAAACATAAAACGTAATGAACAAATAATGCAATAGTTATGAAAAAGGGAGAAAAAAATATTTCAGGATGTAAACTGATTAATTTAAAATAAAAATATAAGCCAACACATAGTAATTATTATAATCATTAAAAGATCAAAAAATAATTCCTGACAAGTAATTAAAATTAAAATGATTATTTGTTCTTCTGATCAACAATTTTAATTTATAATATGAAAAAAACACGTTTCATGAAGCTAGGACTTTTATTTGTATCATATTTGATACTTGCGGAATGTAGCTATAAATAACATTTTTACTTAAGCTAATTTAATATTTAATTATCACACTAATATCGCCAACCAATCATTTTTGTTTTTAAAACTTGGCCAATATTTACCGCTGATTATCTCGTCTGGGGAAAGTAAATATACGTCGAAATACCTCGGTTCTGTGGAGCTTTCGTCAAAGTAAAAGTCCACAAATATATTATTTGTAATAAATGATCTGTAACTTTGTTTTGCCTCCTGCTAAATTATATATATAAAAAACATTTTTTATAAATGACGTTTATTCTGTATCACATTTGATACATGCCAAAAATATTACTTATAACGGTTTTTAATAAAACTAAAACATAAAGCATTAAAAGTGTTTAAAGGTTTATGAAAACTAAAAGTTTAAATTCCCTTACTCTGTTGGTGTCTTTAATGTTTTTTTTCTTCAGATTTAGAAATGTGTATGTACTTTTCTGATGCATACAGTGAAAACACAAATCTGATCTAATTTATATAATAAAAAGTTGTCAAATATGATCCACTTAACACCTTAGACATACAAAAATTATGTATATAAATTTCTCCAAAAATACATGCGAAATAAATGTCAACTAAATTGTTTCAGTTTAAAATATTTTAAACTAATGTAGTGCATTCAAAATATTTATATTCTTAATATATTTTTAAAAACATTAGATGGGTAAAAGGAAAAAAAACAATGCTCCAAAGACAATTCGTTACAATACATTACAATGTAATAGCTTAGTTAATACTGTCATATGCTATTAAAATAATCAATAAGACAAAAGACTGTAATAGAGTCCACAATTTTTATTTTTTATTAGAAAACACTTTTAATACATGACAGTCCAAAAAATATGTCATACGTCATTTGAGGACAAAGTGGATTGACTGAAAATGTTGTCACCATATTATATGTTTATTGATTTATTGTTAGACTTGCAGTGTGATTACATTATTATTAATTTCTGTCACATTCCTTCATTAATTCACCCTAATTAGGATCACACCAGCTGTGTTTACACTCTCTGTTCCACAGAGATGTACTGTACATATTTCTATAGAGGCCTAAAGGCTGGCAGGCCTAACTCATTCAAACTGCATTCACAATTAGGAATAATGAAGCACAGCTGAGATAGAAAGCTGTATTTCTTCTTTTATTTCACATGGAACTGATATCTGTACTTAAAAATCATCTATTTTGTATGCAAAGTCGTATTCGGGTGTGGGCTCAGACTCCTGGAATTCAGCTTCACCAGGTTCTGTGGTGGGCGAACTTTCCTGCCCGAACCAGGAGTCGTACCACGAGTCGATGGTCTGTGTTAAAAACTCTGTGGTGGTGGTGGGTGGCAGGGTGGTGGTGGTGGTTGTTGTGGTAGCCACAGTGGTGGTTCTGCTGGCCCTCATCTTCTGCAATTGCATTCTGCGGATACGCATCTGTTGCAGGCGGCGCTTGCGTGCAGTTTGAGGATCGGGAACAGTATCTGGACCTTTGTTGGTCCCACCAGCATTCGTTGGTTTCGGTACCCCAGGTTTGGGTGGAACTCGCAGATATGGCCTCCTACCACTCTGCTCCATGATCTGCCTAATTCGGTCCCAGTTGGACCTGGTTAGCGTAAAACTGCATGATGTGGCCCCCGTCTCGTAGCCCACCATACAGAGGCGCGTCTGGGGTGAGTAGCCCTCCGCCCTCGCAGTGACACGATACTCTCCTGGGTTCAGGAGACGCCAGTAATCACCTGTGGAAGCTTGGGTGGAAAGAGCAGAATAAACAGAGTGTTAAAGATTGGATGTGATACTGAAATTTCAGTTTACACTGAAGGATACAACACAGTATATGCAATTGCAATATTGTGATTCAATAGTGTCATTCACAAGACAGTTCTCTACGATACTTCAAGTAGAGTATTGATATACTAGGATTTTGAGACATTGTTTCCATGTGGGTCAGCCAGACGTCTTCCTGCAGCAGTTTTCTCAAGTTCCCAAGAGTCTTTTGAAGGTGTAGGAAACACCTTCTGTGTCTTTTTCTAGTTATAATGATGAAAATGTGAATGTCCTGTGTGTAAGTGTGTAAATGCTGCAGTAGATAGAGAGTAACAGCAGTAACTCCATCTGTTCTACCACTGGTTTACTACAGATAAAGACTTTAAATATTTTTATAAAACAATTGCCAAAACGCAGTTTTCTTAAATTTCCATTGCTACTTACCAGCTGTAATCTGTTAACCAATTAATTATTCAATTAAACTCTTTTTTAAACAATATATATATATATATATATATTTTTTACAATATATTATTTTTTAGTGTTTTTGTTTTACAATACTTCTAATTCATTTGCTCAGAAAGAGTCCACTGCCCACCCCGAGAGAGCATAGCCAATTGTGCTCTCTCGCACTCTGGCTGCTGATGCTGCCTGAAGCAGCATGACACCGAATTTGAACTTGTGATCCTTAAGAGATTAAGACATTTATATGTATACAATACATAAGGTAGTTAAATGTATTAATTAAGTAGGAGTAGAGCTTACCTGTTTTCACATCATGCTTGACGCCCTCCACAGATATTGTGGCGTTTGCGATTAGAGTGCCGTTAGTGTCTCTTACCACACCCTTAATACCACGATGCACCTGGTTAAGAACAAGTTTTTTTATTGGTTATTACTCGAATCAAATTTGTTTTGAATATATTCTTTATATGGATTAAAGCTGTCCAGCACTTGCTCATGGCAAGGTTGAAGTGTGGTCTGATAGTAGGTGCAGATGGATGTGACGTCCATTTGGCGTGTCAGTGTACATTTTTTAATATTCCGGCTTTGCTTGTTTTTCATACCTGCTCAATAAATGCTAGCAAGGCCTCACGGTTGTTCTCCCACTCCAGAGGCAGCTCACTCTCATGGGGAAATTTGTCACAACCCAGGAAGATGGAAATCTCGAAGCAGTTTGTGTGAAGATAACTGAAATCATTCATACCTGAGAAAGCACGGAGGAAAACGAAAAAAAATTACTAGCAATGATGAAACTGGCACTCATCAGGACCACCCCAGTTTTTTGGTTTGTTTAACACTTTAAATCAAGTTACTACATGATGCCTTATGTGTTCCACATAATGTGCACAATGTGGCCACAGTAGTGCCACATTGTGCCACTAGATGGACACATTTTATCAACATCTGACTGAATAATCTCTAATGTAAAAATGATCAGTAGTGTTTTTTAAAGATTATCTCACTCACTCCCCACTACAGGCTTCCAGGTTGCACGGTTGATGACGCCCTGGCCCCCCGTGATGTCATCAGTATGGCAGGACCCGTGGTACGTCTCTGTCATGGTCAGGTGACTGTGGGCGTAGGTCATGGCCAGCCAGCGGAACATGCTCTCGTCCGCCGTCTCCCTCAGCGCCCCCTCGTTCTGCCTCTGGATCCGGGCCCAGGTCTCCTCGTTCATGTGGTACTCCACCACGGGGCGCCCGTTACGATGCACCACCCTGCTGTCCAAGCTGGTGGACCTGGGCGGTCTCTGCATGTCAAAGGGGTACACCACGATCTTCTCGCCGCCCTGCAGATTCGCCCCCAAGACGAAAGGCGTTCGCTCCATCCAGGCAATAATGGCTTTAGTCTCTGTAGCAACCTGAACACAGATGATGAAAATATGAAAACATGGAGAATTTTCACTCATTTTGGCTGCTTTAGCATGATGGTACTGTTTATACCATCGGCTGGTTTGAATTAAAAAATATTTAAAATACATGCTCCATACACATGTCCCATGACTTTTTCCATAACCTGGCTAGGTTAATTCACCTCACCTTTCCAGGAACATGCTGGCTAGTGCTCAACCCACTCACAAGATAACACCTCACAACTTACAGTATACAGACGTGGGTGTTCCCAAGTTGCCCTTTGAAGAAACACTTGAAGATCAACTTAAATACATACTCCTATCCCCTGACTTTTGGCATTTCAGTATACAGCTCTGGACAAAATAAGAGACCACTTAAATTTTTATTTTCTTTGATTTTAACAAATTGAAAACCTCTGGAATATAATCAAGAGGAAGATGGATGATCACAAGCCATCAAACCACCAAACTGAACTGCTTGAATTTTTGCACCAGGAGTAAAGCAGCATAAAGTTATCCAAAAGCAGTGTGTAAGACTGGTGGAGGAGAACATGATGCCAAGATGCATGAAAAAAACTGTTATTTTTTAACCAGGGTTATTCCACCAAATATTGATTTCTGAACTCTTAAAACTTTATGAATATGAACTTGTTTTCTTTGCATTATTAGAGGTCTATAAATAGCTATTTATAAACCTATAAATAGCAAAATCAGAGAAACTGATTCAGAAACTGAAGTGGTCTCTTCATGTTTTCCAGAGCTGTATGTCCTTGTTTTTTCACACCTGCTTTTCAGTCTATGGTATTCAACATGAAACAAAGGTCTTACTAAACTTGTTTTTTACTTACCGAACCATTCAAGAAGTTCTCTGGAATGGGGATGTGGTGATTTGGTACAATACGAGGGACCCATCCTCGGTCTTCTGCACCCCAGAAAATACTATTAAGGTCAGGAAAGTTCTGGAATATATCGTAGCCCTCTTCTGTCCAGTGGCCCAGCGCCCAGTTTCCCATTTCTGAGCCCTAAAAAAACAGATTACATACTATATTAGACACATTACGCATTGGGATGTAATTTGGGGTAATGGTCTCTGGTGATGAAGAACTTGTTCGGAATTACTTCATACCATTTCGAAAGCCAGCTCGTAAGCATCTGGATTCAAACTGGGCACCAGGTGAATGCGCACGCCGTCCACCAGGCGACGCACCCGAGGATTATCATCGTTATACTCTTTGCACAGGAACTGCATCAGCAACAACAGGAGTTCCCTCCCCAGAACTTCATTCCCGTGCAGTCCTGCAGTGTAGCGGAATTCTGGCTCACCTAAAAAACAGACAAGAGTCAAGATTTCAGGTTATTTTACTTATTACTCGGTTAATATTAATTCTATATAAAGGTCATGATAATCAACAATTTTAGCAAAGTAACAAAAAGTTTTTTGGGCCCAAACTAAGCTCTAGTGTGTGTTTTTGTGCATTTGCACACCTGTATCTGCAACAGGTGCAATTTAAAGTAGCTGATACATTATGAAGATACTGTAGTGTAGACTGTACCCAGCTCATGTTCTCCTGGATTGTCTGAGATCTCCATCGCGTACATCTTATTCCCTTGAGCGCTTTTGCCAATGTTGTAGATCCTGGTGATGTTGGGACACTCCTCGTTTATTACTTTCATCATCTGTGAGCAGAGCATCAACCAGGTGAGAAAATCAATCAGAACATTCACTTTAACTGTTAACGCCAACCAGCTCAAGCCAAACAGAAAACTAGACTCGAAAAAGAGCACGATACATGTTCAAACATGAACATCAAAGCCCTGACCTTTCACCTTCACACATCAGCAGCACTCTGCATTCTGGGAATTCATGCTAAAGGTGAAGCGAGGAGCCTCACCTGCCTCATCTCCTTGTAGTTGTGATGTCTGTAATCCAGGTCATCGTTGGGCGTAACGTCGTTTTCTGTAGGGTAACTGTCTGTTGGAACAGGTTTAGTTTATGTCCATTTAATATCTTTTTTTGGTGATCAATTATTTATTTATTTTCATTATTATTGATATACATTACAATTATAAAAAAAGAAAAGGGAACGAGCACTTTTAATGCAGGTTAATGTAAATAAACTGCTTAAAAAAATTCAGTGTTTTTTGGGTAAATAATAGTTTTGTCCTTTTTGGTAATTCATGAAATAATGTCATGTAATAATGTTTACTTAATGTTTATATTCAGACCCTGCGTCCATTACAATGGACATCATCTATTTTTATCTTTTGTTTTTAAAATATTCTGTTGTGCATGAAACTATATGAGACCTGTTGTCTATAAAAATAGACCATGAAATAACCAATATAAATTGTCAAGCCACTGGGAAAAAACAGCAGCTTTTATGTCTTTTAAAAATGATTAAAAAAATCCTGTTCAGGGATAGTTTGTGAAATAAAAAGATCAATATCAAATATAAAATAAAAATAAATAAACTGACGCTTCCAATGCAATGGACAATAAAAATGCATTGGATTATTTTTTTTTTTTGTGTGTGTGCATTAGAGACAAAACCAGCTTTTTAAAATAATATATATTTTTCCACAACTGGAACAGAATACAGGACTAAAAGTGTTAAATATATCCAACAAACTTACCAGACCACTCTGTTTTTAGAACAAATACACTAGTATATATAACTTTGCAGGGGTGGCTGTGCGAGGACACTGATAACATTATTTAGTATATTTTGTCTCGTCCCAACTCGGGACTACTACTGATTTCATCTTAAAATAAAAAAAGAAATTAGGAACTGCTGCTTTAAGCTATGCATTAATGTTGAAAATGTCTAAATGACTAAGTGCTTACTGGGCAGAGGGCAGGCCAGCATCTCCAGTCTCATGCACAGACTCCCGTTCCAGCTCTGGGGTAAGATCCGGATATAACGCGCCACCATGGGCACGGAGAACTCGTTCTTCACTGGAGTGTCCTTATCAACATTACCATAAAAGAGCTGAAGAGTGAAGAAAGATGACTGAATAAATAAATTCATTCATAGCATGAAAAATCCCCTTAATAGTGTATGATTTAATTGAAAAAAAAAAGTGTTCAATAATGCAGACTCTGGATATATTATGTATAATAACTTCTCTTATCAATTCCCAGGTTCAATTATATAATTTATTCAAGTTAAAATGTGTAATTAGTCATTATTTTTCTGATTTTCGTACATTCGTTCACACAATTTAATTACATTTTAAAAATAGTCTTTTCACTACTATTTTATTTCAGCTTGTTTTCATTCAAGCTTCTCATCGTAAAGATAAATCTCTCAATCCAGATAGAGTGAATCTGATTGTGACACTGTGACACTGTGATTGGTTTATTCTACATTTCGCTCAAAACGCACCCATTATAATTTAAGAGAATTAGTGCATGCATTCTGCATAAGTAATACTTTTCCCGATGTTACGATAGCAAAGGAATGCTGACACACCCTAAATCCAGCTTCACTTTGCTCTGTAGACGACTTCCCTATAGATCGCTACAATAGGGCCCCTGGACACTTAAGGGGTTTAATAAGGATTAAAATAATATAAGCACCCATTCAGCATAGCCGTCATGAAGCACCGTCCAGTCACGACTGTCGTTGCTGAAGGCCACGAAGTAGGAGGAAACGAAGTCGTCACTGCAAAAGAACAAAAGTACACTTTCTTAAATACATGCCTGAGTTTTAAGTGATATTTAATATAAAAAAACATACTTTACAGTTTTGCCATTTTACCTAAATGTATTTGACTCACCCGCTTTATACTTAAATAATCACACACTCGCCTTAAACCACAGGGGTTTGTTAAATACTAACAGACGAGTGTTTGTGGTTTCTGACACTGATTATACAGTAGTGGTCAGAAGTTTACATACACTCATCATGCACATGAATGTCATGGAAATTGTGGGTTTTTAATTATTTCTTTGAACTGTTCTTTTTCTGGGGCAGAATGAGTGTACAGCATGAGTACAGCTTTAATAGAAAATAAACACAAATTTGCTGCAGAAGTTTATTTTTTGCTCCCCAGCACATGGCTTTATGTTCTTCTGTGTCTATGCCCTAGTGTTTCCACCGGTGTGCTTGTAACCACGCCCCCTCGTTACCTGCTCCAAGTGCTTCCTTTTTTCACTGTGTATTTAAACCTCTTGTGTTTCTCTGTTCTTGTGTCTTTTCTTGTGTGTTTTACAGGTCTGTAGGGTTGCTAATGTTTCAGTGTCTCAGAGTATTCCGTGTATCTATGTTTATCGAAATAAGAGTTATGAAGATTGGAGGTTATGCTTCTTACTTTGTTTCAGAAGTCCTTCCCTGAGTGATGACCCCAGTGTATTCCACCTCTCGACGAGCGTCCAGCTGGAACCAGTGCTCTTTCTCCTCACTGTCAGCACACCAGCCTCCTCCATAAATGTCATCCTCATCAGCAGAGCTCTGGATAAACAAAAGTCCAACTAAGCTTCTTTAATATATTTACATTCTACTAAAAAACATTCATTTACAATGGGGCATATATGCAGCTGAAACAGGGAACAGCCTAGTTCATCTCAAATTATATTATTAACGTTAATTTTAATATTTTAACATTATAGTCATTATGGCTTTTAGAAAAAAATGTTGGGGGGGGGGGTTGGTGGTGGTAGTGCACTATAGGCCTCTGTGGGCATGGCCTATGTTTTTGTTCTTAATGGCTTTATTTTTTCCCTTTACTTTTACTTTTATACTTTAAGTACTTTTGAAAGCAGTACTTTTATACTTTTACTTAAAGAGTAAAACGCTTGAGTTGATACTTCTTCAACTTCTTCAGAAGTATTTGATTAACCTCTAATATCTATACTTCTACCTACAGAGTAATGAATGAAGATACTTTTTACACTTTAATCAAAAATCAGTGTAAGCCCTATCTGGACGGAATTCATTTTTCAGTGGGACGGCTGTAAAAAAATATTTCACACTTCTACTTAGTGATAAAACTCTTGCATTCAGACTGCAATTTAAAAAACAGGAGAAAAAAAAAGTCAGTTTTTAGGCTTTTTTCTCGGTCTCGTGATATTCAGCATTCAGTAGCTCCTCCATTTCCACTCGCTGTTGTGTTTACAGTATGTGGATCTCCGTGGAAACGTGTGCCCAAAGTGTAATTACGGTGCGCGGCAGTGGTCAAATAGCTATTTTATTAAACATAAGGAGACGAAACTCAGAGATGGACGCCCGGATGGGACTGAATTTACCGGAGGAGCACGGAGTTCAGAGAAAAACAGTAGATAATTCATCCTGTAATTTTCTCAGAGGACGTCTGAGAAAAACACATACATGGTTGTTCTGGACAGAAATAAAATCACAGAGGATAAAAAAGAGAAAATTACCACAGAACCCCCTGAGAAACTAATCCTGTCCAGATAGGGCTTCCAAAAATGTTTTTAGAGATAAATAAAAGTCCAGTTTTAAGCTATAAATGTCACCTGCATGTTCAGACGGCCTCTCTGAGCTGAAAACCCATGATGGGACATGGAGGAGGCCAGGATTTGGTCATCCTCCACGCGGTGCGACTCCATGCCAAGAGGTGGACACTCTACAGAGAGCAGAGGAAACACAACAGTCTTCACAAAGGATTTATTTTATTATTTGAGCATTTGAGGCAATAATTACTCAGACTTTTTACAGTGCCAAGCAAGACATAGTTTTACTTGCTGTCATTATATAATAAACCCTGTCCCTGTTCACTGCTGTAGCTTCAGGTCTGACTAAGCGATTCCAATTCTAGTTACAGACCCGCCTTTCTGGAGCTGCAGCACATTTCCAGTTTGGACAGGATGGAGTGGGAGCCAACAGCAATGCTGGCTCCTCTTAAAACAACCCGACACACATACTCACTTAGGGCCTGTGAACTCGACGCAGGCCTTCCTCCAGCTGGAGAGGAAGAGGAGGCCGTGGGGGAAGAAGAACCGCTCAGCTCTGACATTTACTGCACCTCGCTTCAATTCCGCACAACCTTTCATATTCTTATTTATTTATTCATGTATTTATTTGGTTAAAATGCAGCATGCGTGACTCAAGTACCCCATAAAATACTACAACATACACAGCACTGCAGCCCAGCTGTGGATAATTGGGATATATTTTTTGTGGAAAAAAAACTCACTCTTTGGTTCGACGTAGACCGGGGTCTGCTTCCTTCTTTCTTCTTCCTCCTCCTCCCATTTTTTCCTCAGTTTTTCAGCTGTTAGGTTAGAGCATAGAGAGACAAGATTAAAAGTTTAGGTGATAGCAAATATTAAATACACTGTTTTTTCCATTCATTTTTCAAAAGTTGCAGAAGAAGGAAAAACATTATGGAGTCATTTTGGAGCATTTCTATTGGTCTATCCATCATCATAAGAGTCAAAAGAAACTCTAGGTCTTGGGCATGTGTCAAAATGAATGACTGAATGAGAGAATATGAGAAATAAAACAAAACAAAAAATAATACATACTATAAGAGGGCAAATTAAAGTTGTATGCCAGGGGTTGCTTCTGTTTTGTTATGGTTTTTAAGGTTGTTGCTATGCTGTTGCTATGGTATAGCTGTTGGTTGCAGTGTAGTGGCGATTCTAAGAGCGGGACAACTCTATGACAGACAAAGCTTTCTGAATGTACTGTTCGTCTAAGGACAGTATAAGCTTTAAAACTGTGAAAATATGTTGATTTGTTGCAAGAAGACAGTTGATGTAAATTGTATATTAAACAGAAAAAGAGTTAATAACATTGTAAAGCGTAAAGCTTTAACGGGTGATTTTTGTTCATCTGTTTGTAAGAAATAATGAGAAAATAACCTGTTGGACAGAAAACAAACTGCCATCAATAGAAATAAAAAAATAACTGTAAAAAGAGATACATAACATTTTAAATCATAGCAAAGACATTGAAATGTGATAATTTGTGATAATGTGTTTGTATGACATATCAAATACAGATTGTAAATTGTGAAATGGTCTAGAATCACCACTGGTTGCCTCTATGGTAATGTGTTGGTTGCTGTGTTGTTGCTAGGGAGTTGCTAAGATGTTACTAGGTGGTTGCTAAGGTGTTACTAGGGGGTTACTATGGTGTTAAAAATGTTGAAAAATCCAGGTGTGTTTCAAGTGGTTGCTAGATGCTAAAAACGTTAAAAAATACAAAATGTAAAATATGTAAAATATGAAAAGATTTTCACCCTTTTCCTCCTTCTCCTTCTGCCTTTTTGCCATCTCCTCCTCCAGCTTCTTTGCTGCCACTAAAAAGAGAGAGATAGATAGAAAGAGAGAATGGGTAGCATCAAAAAGACAGACAACATACATAGAATCACACACTGGATTGCTCTATATAGCAATAACATTTTAATTATTAAAACGAATATTGTTTTAAAAAGCGCAAACTTACAGTCTGAATACTCATATTCCTCGTACCAGGGGGCCTGTGGTGGGGCTGTGGTCTCCTCTACATATGAACAAGCATAAAAACACAAGAGAAAATTAGCCACAGTTCACATTAAACAAGGAAAAACAAACAGCTTGTTACATTTTTCCTGTGTGCTGTAATCCTGTGCTTGTGCTGAAGTGTTTAGCCTGTAATCGCCAGAAACCTCTATTTATTCCTGTGCTGGTTGTGTCCTAAACGAGCTCCTGTAAAACATGCGGTTTCTTCTTTTCTAATGCCAGAACCGTCCCGGCCCACGCCCTCCATCATTAGAGCAAATCAGCCCAGGATTAGGCCTAATTTACCTGGGATGGGTAAATATATGCTGGGGTCCTCTGTGGTGGTGGCGTCCTTGCGTCTCGGGGGAAGATCAGGCTCTGAAACCTCATCTATCAGAGGAAAGAGGCAGACAAGTCAAACTGAGTACAGTCAGTGAGGTTATCTGATAATTTAATGTAGCTATAACTCATTTATAACTCATTATTGTTACCAACGGCACAGGTGTTGCACCTCCACATCATAAGAGATCACTCGCTCTCACCTGAGTTCTAGTATCTGTACACCTGTTTCCGGCTTTAATAATTATCTCTGTATATTAGAACACTGTACCTGGAGTAACTAAGTAACTAAGCAGGTGGGTAGGTAGGCGGGTAGATAAGTAGATAAGTAAATAGGTAGGTAGGTAGGTAGGTAGGTAGATAAATAGGTAGGTAGGTAGATTTTAAGTTGTGTGTTCTTTAAGGAGAAAAAACACTACTGTAGTTGTTTTTATTAACAAAAAAATATATATATACTTTTATTTTTCTTGGTGACAAATACACTTAATTATGTATTTGTGATTACTCATAGCTGATAAATTTTTACACTAAATATATTTTCATATATTGTAGCTGTTATGTGTGTAAAACAATTATCTCCAAAAGAGAGATAGAGAGAGATAAAGAGAGATAAAACCTTCTTAACTTTTAATGGAAGTCAAATTGGAGATACTTGTTTTTCATTTGACAGCAAGAATGTATTATCTATTTGTACGACTACTGCCTTGACCACTTCTGGAATATTTGTAATATCAATATTATCTCAGAATTATAGCTTATATTTATATTTAAACATTTAGCTTCTATACTTATTTTTTTATGCTTTATTTCTTTTGTTTTGCATTCTTACATTATTGTATTTGATATGATTTGATTTATTTTGTTCTATTTTTATTGCTCTCTGTTGTATGAATGAATGATTATCACTTGGCAATCTGTCTGCCAGTCTCTTCTGCTGTCTGTCTGTCTAATTCTAATGATGCTCTAAATAGGTTTATAACGTACGTGCGGCGTCCCAGTACTCAGGGTCGTGTTCTTTAGGGATTGTAGTTATAGAGGGTGATGTTGGATCTTCTTTCTTGATGGGAACGTCTGCAGAAGGACGAGAGATGAAAGAGAAATTGCTGTTGAAACGTTGCTTCAGCAAAACCAGGCCTTGGAACTTCATGAAAGCGGAAAGACGGAAGCCATAAAAAATGTTTGGTTTGTTTACACACAATTTTCTTTCTGAAGTAAATTCCACTATTCAGCTAAAAAGTTTCAACATCTAATGATGACCATGTGTTCAAATACACAAAGTAAAAACACTGATTTCTCTAAAAGTGGAAACACTGTTAAACATAAACGACCCTGACTGAGATTTATGTGGAAGTGCTGTTTTTGGTCTTACCGTGGTCTGGGGGTGGAGGCGGCTCTTTTGGTGATTCTGTAGGCAATACTGATAACACAGATTTATTTAAAAGAAAAAAGTCACAAAAGTTTATTATTGATAACAATTTTTTTTAAAATAATTGTTCAGAAACTCTGATACATCAATGATAATATATAACTGTTGTAGCATTACGGCTCAGACCAGTTTAAAAAGGAGTTTATATGAGTCTATAAGTTAGTTAATGTTAAACAGACATTGCTGTTCTGATATATACTGTACACTATCAGTCAAACGTTAGAACACCCCTTCTCTTTCAATGTGTTTATGTTTATGTTTTTTCCTACATAGTAACTATATGTAACTACATAGACTATGAAGGAACACATAAGGAATCATGTAGTAACTTAAAAGTGTTAAACAAACCAAAATACTTGCAGTTTCTGAGACTGGTAACTCTGATGAACTTATCCTTTGCAACAGAGAAAACTCTTGCTCTTTTCCTGGGGTGGTCCTGATGAGTGCCAGTTTCATCATTATAACATTTTTGATGGTCTTTTGTGACTGCACTTGAGGATACTTTCAAAATTGTTGACTTCTTCACTTTGTTTCAGTTCACTATGTTTAAAGTTCTTGCTTCTCATAATCTGGATCCGCCTCATGACTTCCTTTTTTTGCCAACATATTAAAATCATTTCAATATTGAAAAGATGCTGCAGTCTAATGATGCTCATTCAGCACATAACCCATTTCAAAAGTCGTCTAGTGTCTGATCAGCTTTAGTTATTATTCATAGATAAATGGCTTTGTTTGAAAATTCTGTTAATTTCTGCTTTGAAAATTAAGCTTAGAGCCAGAATGCCAAATAATAATGACTGTGCTAAAAAAGCATCCGGCCTGTAGAGTTAACATATAGCTTTAGTAAAGAATTTAATCAGCATGTGTAAACCTCTATATATGCTAATGTTGGTGAATAAATCATATTATATATACTTACATGTATCCCACCCCAGTTCTCTAAGGAGTTTCTCCTCTTCCTCCTCCAGAGTGGATTTTTTGGTGGGTGGGGTCTTGGCCTTGGGTGGTGGCGTGGCCTTCGGGGCTTTGGGTTTCTTGGTGGGTTTTGGTGGCTTGGGCTTTTTGGTCGGTTTTGGGGGTTTGGGTTTCTTGGTTGGCTTCGGTGGCTTGGGTTTCTTGGTGGGCTTGGGGGGCTTTGGTTTCTTTGCTTTGGCTTCTTTCTCTGCTGCTTTCTTTGCTCTGGCTTGTGAGAGAAATGGAAATATGAGGGTATTGTACACTTAAAAAGGAGCATAGAAGTAATCTGATGCTTATAAATGTCTTATACTATATAAAATATCTGAGTTTTGGGTGCTTGTTTGGTTTTTTTAGTGAAAATATGTTTATTCAAGCATTTCTGCTAAGGAAAACTTGGTCTATTGGGCTATTCTATACTGAAAATAACTGAATAAAGTAATCACTGTAAGCAATTGTGCCAAACCAGACAGACAGTATTATAGTGACTGATTTTCTACTCCGCTAAAATGTTCCACAGTTGAGGTTTGGATTGAAATGATTCATTGTCGAAACATAATGTTTTATTTATTATTATTTTACATTGTTATTTACAAAATTCTTACGCATTAAAATGTAGTAATATTTCATTTTTAATCTTTAAGACCCTGCATCCATTACAATGGACACCATGTGTTTTCCTTATTTTTAAATGTTTTGTTGCACAGAACACTATTACTACTATTTGAGAGCTATTTAAGTTGTCCATCAGAATAGAGACCACAAACCAGCCAATGAACAAGTCTATATACCAATGAAACTTGACAATAACTTGGCCCCGCCCACTGCAAAAAAAACACTGGAAAAACAGTAGTACTACTAGTGTCACGTTTTTGCCCTGTCCCTCATCAGCCGTCATGTTTTTTCCCTTCCTTTGTTTTTCATTGTTCAGAGCACATGGCTCTCCCCTTGTCTCCATTCCTGTCTTTAGTGCTCCCACCTGTATCCATTTGTAGCTCCTCCCCCTCTTCAGTGACAACAGGTGTTTCCCATTGTGTGTGAGTGTATTTATAGCCCCTTTGTCTTCAGTATGGTGTGAGTTCTTGTGCGTGCTACACGTCTGTTAGGTTGTGTGTTTCTTTTGGGTTTTTTTATTTATGTATTTATTTTTTGCAATAAATCCGTGTTACCTGCATTTACGTCCGCCCCCTGGTTCTCCTTGCTATGCACTCCTGACAACTAGAGCCACTGAGGGAAAGTAACAGCTAATTTTTTACTAATTTAATGTAATTTAAAACACTTTTTAATTATGCTTTTTATTAAATAAAAATGTAAATATAAAAATATTAAATATTACAAACAGACTTCCAATGCAATGGAAATAATAATAAAAAATGGATTTGAGTGGCATTGCTCTTAATGTCAGCAGACTTTCTGTCTTTATTTCCATATAAAAACACTGGAGAGTATGAGAAATGATGCCAGCAGTTTAGCAGTTTCCACAAATAGAGTAATTTGAAGGGCTGTGATGTAAACATTAGTCCAGCGGCAACATAAATACTAAAATTCAAGATCAAGATCAGTTTTTATGATGCTTCATTTGAAGTCTCAGACCATGCACGACTGCACGTCTCTAAAAAACAGGAGTTTAAGCTCATGTTGTCCCATTCAGCAAGAAATAACCACCGCCTTAACGAACTTAACGACACTAAATGAACAGCTTTGTGTGTTACTCATAAATTTTGAGCTCGTAATTGGACACAATGAACAGAGCAAAGAGAGACTGTAAGTTTTAAGACTTTTACGACCATGAAATACAGCTGGGTGACAGTGGTAGCAACAAATGCGATGCTGCCGAACTCAATCCAGACCACAGAGGCATAAATCTTGTACGCATCTGAAAAAAACAGACCCTACACGCCAATTGGCGCAACAAAATTTAGGCTTTTTCTTCTTTGCTTAATCTACTCATCATCTTCTCATGATTCACTACGCATGCAGCTCTTTGGTTCAGGAACCTTCTGTCTAGGTCTTTTTGCTCGTATAACATTTTATACGTTTTAAGGCGGAGTGGAGAGAGGGAGACCTAACACATCGTCAGAAGGCCTTGGCTGGAATTGGTGGGGAAGTTTTAAGAGCGATAGCTGTGACTTGTGCTTCAATTCAAACCAAATGTTGGGTCTGTTTCTCTTCCTGCCTCTGAGCTTCGAAACCAACCAACCGCACGCACTCTACTATTAGCAAAACACAGTGAGGGGAGGCTGGTGGGGACTGGAGGGTGCATTGCATTTTGCTTGACCATGCTGTTTTCCAGAACCATCTGTGATTATCATCTACTCCTCCTCCTCCACCTCCTCCTCCTCCTTTACTACAGCCTGACTTTAATCTCTTTTCCATCCACCAGCCCAAAGGCAGCATGCTTCTGAGAGCAAAAACAGCGTATCATGTGTTTCAGTAGAATGAACATATACACTAAATTATAAGAAAATATTACAATAAAGAACGTAGATGGCTGCAAACATCAGCAAGCCATTATATGTGTCACGCAGATATCTAAATGTCATTGGTGTAAACCAAGTTTCCTCTGCTGTTCTCTATAAAACTCAGAGGCTAATTTTGGGGTAGTGTACCTCTTGGTGAGAGATAATTGACTGCTAGACATATAGCCTCTACACCAGGGGTCGGCAATTAAGTTTGGCTGTGGGCCAGATGTTTTTCAAGCCATTACGTGGTGGGCCACAAAAAAAAAAAATCTGTTTTGTAAAATGAAGTGTAATAAGGATGGAGTGCTACAGACTAGTAGCTCTCCAGCCCAGGGGATTGTTGAAGTATTGTTGTAAACACAATAAGAAAGAAAAAAATGTATTAACACACCACTCCTTACGTGGGATCGAACCCCTGTCATTAGGGTTGCGAAAAAACGCGCTTATAAGGAGATACGAAAAATGAGAAAACGGGAGAAAACTAAAGTCACGCCGAGCGTGACGGAGAGACAGGGGAGGAATGTAAACAAAAGCTTTTCAGAAAAGCATTTTATTTATTTTTTTGTTTTCCTTTATTATAGTTCGAGATTGCAACAGTTCCCTGTCCTTTCAGTCTTCAGATTTATCACCAATCCAGCCTTTATTTATGTGAGCATCTGCTGCTTCAGAAACCTATCTATAGCAGGATCTATAGGCCCAGTTGCAACATGCAACTGTCTCAATTGTATCTTGTATCAAGACTAGAGACGCCAGCAGGGTCTAAACTAGAACCTCCTCTGAATTACAGCACAGTTTTCTCCAATAAACCACTTATATTCTTCAGCTAATACATCATCAGTACCTTCACACAGATAAAGATTCATTCCATTCCACAATCAACTTCTCAGTGGTCAATAGCTCTAAAAGCTCTAGAATTTGAAGCTCCTTGGATAAGAGGAGGGAAGCTTCCCCTCAGGCTGTGGCCAAATTTGTGTCAACATGACGAAAGACAGCTGAGGAACTGAAGGTCTAACCCAGTTCAGTCAAGTTCATTGCATCACCTTAGACGTTCTTCATGGACTTTATATTTAACTGTAGTACTGGGATCTACAGTGAATGGAAGCTTAAATTAACTCACTGGCCACCAATGGGTCCTCCTGGTTTTGTACACAGGTTCCAAGTTGGTGCTACATATAGTTGCCCACTATGTTGGATCAGTTATGGAACCAGGAATGGTTAAATACCTGGGATCTGGGTGGTGCAATCAAGTTTTACACACAACCATTTACACTTAGGACTCATTGGTGAGAAGCAGCAGCCAATCATGCACAGCATACTCTCAACCTGAAACAACCGTTCACCTGGATGACTGCATCGGGCACTTAGAAGCTGACCCAGCACATGACAATTTAGAGTATCCAATTCTCCATGTTTTTGGACTGTGAGAGAAAACCATATTGGGAGATGCCCTGTAATAGCCCATATGTTCCACCCATATGAGCATGTTGAGCATTGGGTGAAGACATAACTTAATTTTGTTCCATGTTGGCTGCATATATGGATGTGCAAGAGGATGGATCAGTGATGAGACCAGGAGGGCTTGAATATGGATCTCATCTGGGTTGTGCAATGCACACCTATTGGACCCATGTGATATTAAAGTAGTGTATCGTATAGTTTAATAAGGGGGCAAAATTGGGAAGCCTAAATGGGTCCCAATAATAACACACTGTACAAACCCACTCAGAGCCCATGCCCACTAATGTTGGCCCACAGATGAATGCTTACCAGTAGTGATGGTAGCATCAGAGTTGTGCATCCCCACTAAGATAAGACCCATTTGATATTAGGATGGGCTGCAATGATAAAGCAAAACTGGCAAGCCCACCTGGATCCCACCTCATATAAACCCCACACAGCCATGCTGGTTGGGTTTTAAACACATGACTTACCTGCTGCAACTTCTTCAGGTGACTTTTTAGCCCCTGGTTTGTTCTTTTTGGCATCTTCCACATCTTTTTTCTCAGGTTCATCCATCTGAAGGTCCTCTGGCTGCTGTGGCTCTAGCTCCCTTCTTTTCTGATCAACAGCTACTGCTTGTCCTCCCTGAAGCCCTTTGACTGCCTGGCCAGACCTGACCAAACCATCTGCCTCTACGTTCCCAGAGCATGTTAGAATAGAGCTGAGAGTGACGACGGTGATCCAGAGAGGAACCTTTAACCTCCACCACAGCTTCATCGTTGGGTCTTCTTTGCTTAACTTTCTTTGCGTAATGCTGTGGAAAATGAATGTGAAGGAATGGAGAGGTGTAGAGCTACAGATACAGCCAGGCTGTCACTGAAGAATTTTAAATAAACCAAAGCACAAGCAGATAGATGCACCACAAAGACACTTTACTTAAAAGTAGCAGACGATGTTTGAAGATCTCCAAGTTGAAGTTCTCAATCCAGATGTCTCATTCCAACTACAGGAACAATCATCAATAAAGCTGGTAATGAAGTATTCACAGAGCTTTCTCTGACCCTCTCTGTGTTCCTCTCTCTCTCTGTAGTGGACGAATTCCTCAGACAGCCCCCCTTCCCACTGACTGACTGCGGGAAGACGAATCCTGGGGAATAGAAAAGATCCAAGGCTGGGAGGGCACTGGGAGGGAATGCTGAGGGAAAGGGGGAAGGGTGGGCTGGAGAAGAGTGGAGATGAGTCATTTGCAAACTTTCTTCTCTCAAACGGATCCAAATATTCAACATAAAGCAGCAAAACTGCTCAAACTAGATGTATTAAGTTGTCATTTAATGTTTTCCTGTATTAGATTAACGTAGATTAATGTTAAAACACCAGAACTATGAAGGAACACACATGGATTATGAAGTAAAAACAGTAAAAACAGTGTTGAACCACCAAGAATGTTCTATACTTTAGATTCTTCAAAGTAGACTCTTTAGCTTTGGTGCCAGCTTAGCATTCACACTTCAACAGGTTTAAGTAGAACCTGGAATGGTTCACCTGGAAAATTCACTCATTTTGACCCACAATCGTTTACTTGTCATTTTATTTTTATGCCTAATTACTACTACTGTTCACTTCCGTTCACTTTTATCCACAGCCAATACCCAGGGCCCTATCATGCACCCTATGCAAGTCTTGTCATGATGCTAATTGCTCTCTTACACCCTGTCACCAGTCTATTTTTTACACCTTCCACCAGCGGCGTTTATATAGCAACAGTGCTTTTAAATATATCTACGCTGATGGGCGTAGTGATCTGAAAAAGAGGCTTGTTCAGGTAAATTCCTGGAGTACTGCTATTTTGACAATGGAAAACACAGGAGCTCCACTGACTGAATACAACCTAGACAGACGTCAACAGTCAGTCATTCATTGCTATCTTGTCAGTGAATTGTACAAAAGCATCTTTTACACCAACAGTAAACGAAATATAATGAATGAACGTAAACGAGCAGATCAGTTTCCTCTATCTCAGTCCAGGTAGCTGCACTGTTAAAATAGCAATCTGCTAAAATTGAATGAAAGGGAATGGCAAGTGACGCGCTGATTGGTTTATTTCATGTTATGCCCCAAACACATCCATAAGAGAATTAGTACATGCCTTTTGCAGGTTAAGAGCCAAGCAAGGTGTACTTTTCCCGTCATTACGATAGCAAAGACACACTAAAACGGCCTAAATCATGCCCTTAGAGAACTGTATGTTTTTATTTGGTTCATGTTTTGTTTTATCTCTTTGTCCGTGTTTCATCTTTTGTTCCTTCCATTCGCTCTCATTCATTTTTGTTCACAACTAAACCCTATATTTTCCCAACAGCCGCCAAACTGCTCGTGCTCCTTCAGGGCAAGTTCCAAAGCTCTAATCCACAGTCATACTGACTCACACTCATCTGTTTGTTATTTTTTTCATCACTCGTTCCACTAATTTCCCCCATGCAACCATTCTCTATTTCTACAATGTAGAAAATAATAAAAACAGGCAAGAAATATTGAATGAGAAGGTGTCCAAATGTTTTCTGCTACTGTATATTCATTCAGAAAGGAATTCTCTGTAAAGACGAAAAGAATGTGAACTTTGTATGTGAGAAGTAAAAATCTATTTTTTTCCAGTCCAGGTGTTCCAGGTGCTCCACCCCTCCCAACTGACCACAGGCCATCCTAAATTCCGCTGAGCTTTACATAAAGCTTTGTGCAGTCCAAACTCCCTCAAAACACTGTACATATACAGCTCTGAAAATAAAAGAGCTCTTAAAAATGATGAGTTTCTTTGATTTTACCAAATTAAAAACCTCTGGAATATAATCAAGAGGAAGATGGATGATCACAAGCCATCAAAACCAAGAACTGCTTGATTTTTTGCACCAGGAGTAAAGCAGCATAAAGTTATCCAAAAGCAGTGTGTAAGACTGGTGGAGGAGAACATGATGCCAAGATGCATGAAACAAAACTGTGTTAAAAACAAACCAGGGTTATTCCACCAAATATTGATTTCTGAACTCTTAAAACTTGACAATGAATATGAACTTGTTTTCTTTGCATTATTTGAGGTCTAAAAGCTCTGCATCTTTTTAGAAATTTCAGACATTTCTCATGCAAATACATTGAGTTACGATTCTTTTTACTACAAAGCAGCCATAAGCAGGCCTTGATTTAATCTGTGCATCTTTCTGTCAGTTTACTGAATCTCAGACTGCAGTGTGGAGAGTTGTGGTCTTCAGCACAGCAGGGTGGTGTAAGTGTGGTAAAGTGTGTGCTGTGTGTAGACTGAGTGTGTGTAGCTGCACTGCTGCTGCTGCAGTCGTCTCTGTGCTGCGCCTGAGTTTAATCTTTCCAGACACTTCAGACAATAGTCTGCTTTGGTTTAGAAGAGCACACACACACACACACACACACACACACACACACACATACACACACTGGTGGACTACTATCCATTCTAGAAGGGGAGTGGCTAAAACAAAAAAACATGGATGAAATAGTGTGTTTAAGAATTGAAAAAAGTTGTTTTAACTTTGTGCATCACAAACAACAATTTACTTTTTCATATACCATCAAATACAGTTTTAATTATCCTAAATTTTTGACTGGTACAAATGACTGAACAGATGCAAGTATAAGGATAGAAATTTGTTTTTTTTTTATCTTTGTGCATCACTACAAAACTATACTTGTGATATATGGCACCCATAGGGAACCACATCACACCTTACCTGCACTTTATCTTGTTTATCTTGTTAGCACCACATCCCATTTGCTCTAGTGAAAATGGCATTCCTATTAGATGGTGTCCTAGAAGTCACTTAATGGCATCATTTTCTAATTGAAGTGCAAAAGGGCACCAAAAGTTGGGCATTTATTAAGAAACATTATCATATTATCCCTGATCTAGAGGCACACCATCACAATGTATTGTGGGAAGAAGAATTTTTCTCTACAAGAAGGGCAGCCAGTAGGGCACTTTGACTCTTTTTTGCCACTCTCGAGGGCACTTTAAGGCATTGAATGACTAGGGCAGAGGCGGTTGCCCCCCCTGCCCCCCTCTGAGTCCACCAGTACACACAAAAAAACCTTTTTTTTTCTTTCCCCTGATTCCCCTTTGTGAATTTGCACATCAGTGTCAGTAAGTGGGCCATTACATTGGCCCTGTAAGCATTCCTGCAAGATCTTTAGAAAGTCAAGGTTTTGTGCCAGAAAATGGAGCTGGACAGTGTCAATATTTTCAGAACTAGAGAACTTCAGATGTGACCCTATCAGTGATGTAATTCAGGATGGAGTCAGAAACCCAGCGCTGCTCTTGTGTGTTCCTCTGCTGTTTCCAATTAAGGTAGAATTGCATTTCCATCTGATTAGTTAAAGAAAGAACTGAGCCAAAAGTCAGCATAAAAAACTGTTAACGTGGAAAACATTCTTGTATTAGAGTGTTTGCACATATTCAGGAGCTTTAGTAACACGAATAACACGAGTTTAGATGTAAAACTAAACAAATCTGATCCACAAATTAACATCATCAGAAACATTTCTGCAGAATAACACTTGACAAATGTTTCTGCCGACATACTATATGGAAAGAAGAAATTGGACTCCTGCTAAGATACCTAGATTTCCCAGCAATGGTTAGCAAACCTTACTGAAGCTCAGTGATTACCTGTTACCTGCGGTTTCCTTTTAAGAGCGGATGGATCCGATTCCAGGTTATGTTCAGTCAAAGAGAGAGAGAGAGTGAATGACTATGAGTGAATGAGCTACTGAGCTCGGAGTTTCCTCTTCTGAAGTCTCCATTGCTCCACCAGCCGCTCGCGTTCAGTAAAACTGAGCCGGATCCTCTTTTAGAGGCTGTACGTGTGACGTAAGTACGTAAAGACGCGTGACGTGGCCAGAAAAAGAACTCCGGCGAAAAGCAACCTGACATCCCAGTTTTTAGAATGAATATACAGTATTAGGCTTAGCAGGGATGGTGATTTCAGCTATTTTATCCATATTCTTCTCCACTCAGAAATGCTTCTGCCTTCAGTTTAGAAACTAAATAATACGGACTGGAAGGTCATGGGACACTGGTATAGCATATGTTTTTACTACTCTGCCATCTATTTGAGTTGTGCAAAATAAGTCGATAAGTCATCCCCCGTTAGGTAAGCCGCTGACGCTATCTCCTGCAGAATCTCGGAAAGCCGCAGTTTTATCTGCGGTGCTGACGGACATATGAGGCTAATGAAAAGCATGTGTCGGCCTGCAGACAGATGCGCCCCTGCTGGGCTCATTTGGATCCGTTTCAAACCATTTCTTCTCTAATGTTATTAATGTCGCTTTTATATCAGTGGAGATGAAACTGCTGGAATGACAGTCTGCTCCTTCATCATTCGATATCCTGTCTGTCCCCACTGTCTGCTCTCCATCTGCGCATGTGGCCATCTGTCTGTCTGTCTCTCTGTCTGTCAGACATATGCTTATAATTCCATCAAGGCCTGCTGCTTATTTTATTTGACTTCAGGGATATTTTTAATACAAATTAAACACCTCAAGCACTGAAATAAAACAGCACAGACTTAAATATGACATGTATTAATAAATATTGTATTTAAAGTTCCTTACTTAAGCAGCACCAAGCCACACACAGCTCTGGAAAAAAATAAGAGATCACTTAAAAATGATGAGTTTCTTTAATTTTAACCAAATTAAAAACCTCTGGAATATAATCAAGAGGAAGATGGATGATCACAATCCATTAAACCACCAAGCTGAACTGCTTGAATTTTTGCACCAGGAGTAAAGCAGCATAAAGTTATCCAAAAGCAGTGTGTAAGACTGGTGGAGGAGAACATCCCAACTGTGATTAAAAACCAGGGTTATTCCACCAAATATTGATTTCTGATCTCTTAAAACTTTATGAATATGAACTTTTTTTCTTTGCATTTGCATTTGAGGTCTGACAGCTCTGCATTGTTTTTGTTATTTCAGCCATTTCTCATTTTCTGCAAGTAAAATAAATACTAAATTTCCAATGCTGTCTTTATACTAGTGGTGTCCGTCGATTAAAAACAAATTGGAGTAGTTTCAACAGCATTCTGTGATTAATCGTGATTAAATACACTTTTCCTTCTCTTTAAAACTAAGCTTTTAATAATGGGCATTAAATGTCAATAAATTAACATGTGTTAGATTAGCAAAGTTAAATTTTATTAATATTAGTAGTGGATTTTGTAAAAATAATAATTGTATTAATCAGAAAAATATTCTGTAATCAATCGTGATTAAAATCATGACTATTTTTTTAAATGCTGTTTTAAAGGTTTTTTTCCCTTTATGTTTGGGAGAGAGACAGGATGTTTTTATGCTTTTTACACTGCCAGTAAAAAAAATGCAGGCTGAATTCGTCTAAATGCTGCTAATTTATCAATTCACCTTAAATGCTGATTCTAGTAATGTAAAACGTTTGTGAGTGATTTTAACTGTAGTTACTGAAGTACCTGAACAGGTGAGCCTAGATGTCAAATGAAAAACAACTCAGTACATACAAGTATATAGTGCAAAAATAGAACTTTTAATATGTTTACATTACATTTATCAACAAATATTAATAATAAAAAAACTGGATAAATATAAAAACATTTTTACTGGGTTTATAAATATTACATACGATATTATGCAGCACATTTGGTTTAAATATGTGTATTACAGCAGGGTGAGGCTGCAGGGCTGGAGGAGGGGTTGTCGAGAGGTGGGTCAGTAGTAGGTAAGTGCAGTGTAAGTGTAGGAGGGGGGGTAGCAGTAGGACTGGGAGGGGTGGTAGTGTAAAGATGCTGGAGCTGGCTGGTGGCAGGTGGACAGTGTCCGGGTAAAGGGCAGGTTCTGGATCACTGCTGGAGGGATGATGGTGAAGTGGCTCTGCTCCTCAGAACCCTGACCCTCTCGGCTCTTCTTCCACTTGGTTCTCCGGTTCTGGAACCAGATTTTGACCTGGGTCTCTGAGAGCCGCAGGGCTGAGGCGATCACATGGCGCTCCAGCACCGAGAGGTAGTGGCTGCTCTGGAAGCTTCTCTCCAGAACACGCAGCTGCTCCAGGGTGAAGGCAGTTCGGATCCGCCTGGCTTTGCGGGTCGGTACCGGGGAGTCCGGGGCCGGGGAGTCCGGGGCGGAGAGGCTGTCGGTATCTGCCGGGCTCTCCTCACCATTGATCGAGTCTAAAAATGAGAAGAATGACAGAGAATGAGCTGCAAGAACTTGACGATACGATATGATATATGGTATCGCGATACAGGGGATACAGGAATTAAAATAAAATATATTGCAATACACGATATTATATACTGTAAACGAGGTAAAACTTTGCAATTCTTTATATATATGTACTGTATGTCAGAAAAGGGGGCAAACCCCGCCCCCTGCTGGGTGATGCTGTAAATGTAGCTTTTTAGGGAAGGAGCTCTCTTTCTTAAAAAAGTTTTCTAAAACTTCAACACAATTTTAAGAAATTTAGACATTATTTAAGGTTAAAACTATTAAATTGAGGTAGTCAAATATAATAATTCTAATGTATTATCTAGAAGTCGTGACCATGCCCCTTAATGTCAATGGTCAGTAGTTTTTTATTATTTGTAAAACCACTTTTGACCCACTTTTTGTCTTGGAAATAGAAATAATACACTTCTAATCTAAGCATTTAGAAACTGAAGTGGTCTTAACTTTTTTTTACAGAGCTGTATGTATATTTATAGGTATTATGTTTGTTATTATTTTTTAAAAAGTTATCTAACTGGCCTTTACTCAGAAAAGGTAAAGAAACACATAACTTGTAAACACTGTTCTGGAAAGGTTAGATAAAAAGTTATTAACTTTAATAAAAATAATGTTAATGTATGCCCTAGTAATTAGTAGTTAAACTCACCGGATGTGCTGCTGAATTCTGCATATACTGCAGTTTTTGGGCTTCCGGTGAATTTATTGGGGTCCAGGATGTCCAGTATGGAGAAGGAGGTTGATGAGGAGATGTTTGATGGCTGGAGTTTGGGGTCCTGCTCCATGTTCTTGCTGTTTTAGAGGGAAATCCGCGGGTCTGCAGGTGAATCTGAGCTCAGGATGGAAGTGAAGACCCGCACAGACCCTCCGCATTTATACCCGCAGCACGCACGAGCCTCACGCGCGTGAATTAGCATGTTAAAGCCGCTCTGATACGGTAACTCTTCCGCTTTCTGATGGAAATGCGCGTCTCCGCGGGCGCCACGCTTCCCTGGCTGTTTATTACTCCGGTTAAAACGCGCTGCTCTGAAGGGTCGTGTAGATGTTTTGTGAAGCTCTTGTTCTGATTTGCAACTGTGTGATTTTACGGCACTGCAGCACGAGAGTGATCAGTGTGATGTTAATCAGTCCTCTATTTCTACAAGAAAAGAGCTCAAATATATCACTTATATACAAACACTGAGCTCTGAGCTGTTTTATTCTGTAGTCATATAGATGTTGAGGGAGGTGGATCAGTGTGTTCTTTCTAAAGAGGAAAATTTAAATATTTGATATATGTCAACATAGTAAATAACATATAAATAATACAAATGTAAATATACACCCATAAATCTAAAACCACATCTGTATGAAAAAGCAAACATTTTTAATAGAGATGCAGCGATGTGGTAATTCTAAGCAAATGCCGATATAACTTCAAAGCTTAAAACTTTGAAACTACTAAAAATAACTAAAAAATGAGCTTAAAACAATTAATGTTAAAGTAGTGTGGCCAGCATTGCTAATACAGCTGATAAGCATTGGCTATATCAACTGATGCCATTGGTTCAAAAACATGTTATTAGACAATACCGATAAAATTTTAATATCGGAAAAACAAATAACATAGTAAATAACGTGTAAATAATATAAATGTAAATATACACTACAGCTGTATGAAAAAGCAAACATTTTTAATAGGGATGCACTGATATGGGAATTCTGAGCAGATGCAGATATACACATTTATAACATACAGAGAGACTACACACTCCAGTATAGCTTTAAAACTTTAAAACTACTAAACATAACTGAAAATGAGCTAAAAAACAATTATTTAGAGTAGCGTGGCCAGCATTGCTATAATGGTTTGCAACATTGGCCATATTGACTGATATCGATATAATTCCAGTATTGTACATCCCTAACCTGGTCTATATATCCCTAACCTGGTCAGTATATTGAGAAACCTGCAGACCAACTGCAGCATCAACCAACCCCACATCATTTACTTACTTACATCCAGGTGGAGATATTTTTTGTTTTTTGATCAGGCAGTGTACATGTGTAATATTGGATATCTTCGTCGTCCCAGAATTTCTATATTGGTGCATCCCTAATGATTTGTCATATTACCAAGAATATTGTTATCACAAAAATTATGACATTATTTTAAGTCCTAATGTGTATTAATAAATGAAAAGAATTTGGGCAAATTATATCCAGAGTAAATGTAAGAAACTCTGTGATTTTTATTTTTATTGTGATTTTTCACATTTCACATTCAATTTTTCTAATTTGCAGTTGTACATGCAACTGATCTGATCCCACATTTTTCAATAATAAAAGTAAACAGCAGGCTTGACGACTGTATGGTCTGTGTAAAGTGCGTTGTCGGGGGGTGTGGAGGCCGGCCTTGAGTTGTAAATAATCTCCAAAGCCTCCAGAGGTGGTCTTCTGTGGCAGCTGCCAGAGTCCTCCCAGGTGTCAGCACCAACCATAGCACTGGTATTCGTGGAGTGAAGCTTAGCCGGCCCACCAGGACAATTAGCAGATGTCACCAGTGCTGCTGACCCTCCCTGACCTCCCTCTTTGTCCAGAGAGAGGAGGGTTCGAGGCTTTGCCAGCAAGGGGCCAGCCGACAGGAGTGTGCCCAAAGCTCCCCGGAGTAAAGCACTGTGGGCCGCTCTGTAGGAGATGAGGTGTTCTGGAGTCAAACCGTAAAATAGATTAACCGTATTAACCCCCATTATACGGGCAAATGACACGCTTTTTTGAAGCTCGGTATTCGGACCAATAGGAACAGTCGAAAGCAACTTAGAATTAAAACTCAATTCATGAGTCTTTACTGTTGCTAAGATCCCTTTAACCCTTTAAGACCTATTATTGAGTAACCACTGTGAATTATTATTTGATTGTAATGATGCTAATGTATAAGCTGCCTGTATAAGATCTGAGAGGGAGGATCTGAAGTGTGTGGCCTTTTGCAGTACAAAAGGTTAAGTACAGTAATCAGATAGATCTTTAACACTTGTGCTGCATTAAAGGCCAAAAATCACCCGCCACCATGTTTAACAGCAGAGTTTCAGCTTGAAATTGAATGATTTATTTTGATTAAACTGGTACATTTGGCAGTGTGGGCAGTGTGCCAAGTCCTGCTGAAAAATGAAATCCACATCTCCGTAAAAGTTGTCAGCAGAGGGAAGTATGAAGTGCTGTAAGATTTTTCATGCTTCCCTCTGCTGACAACTTTCATTTTTCAGCAGGACTTGGCACACATCCCACCCTGCCAAAAGTATCAATTGGTCTTATATAATATTAAAATTTTCTGAGACACTTATTTTTGGGTTTTCATTGGCTGTAAACCATAATCATCAACAATAAAAGAAATAAAGGCTTATAATAGATCACTCTGGGCCAGTTGTTCAAAAAATGTAATCCGGATCAAAATTATCCAGATTTGGTAATCACATTTTTTGCTATCCAGGATCAGGTGATCTGTCTTACTTTTAAGCCAGTTTTTCAAAGCAATTTTGGATTGGATCAACCTGATCCAGAAACACAGTTTTCAGGATTACCTAATCCGGATTACTAGCTATGTAAAAAACAGATAGAAGAACCAACAGGGGTTGATGACTCTTTTTCTTGCAGTAACAAGATACTGCTTATTGCAAAACAATACGAGCAATTGAGCGTTCTGCAGAGACGCTTTGCATGACTTAACTATTTGCATGTATTGTCCTGCACAATGTTGCTACCAGACGCAATGTCCCTCTCTGTGATGTTTATGATGCACCTGAGCCTGTTGAAGAACCAGAACAAACTCTGGTGTTCTTTGCAATTGTTCGAATTTTTGACAGCTTCATATCTGATGAATGTTTCCTTGACATTAATATACAGTGATGAATGACAGTGACGTAGATGAAAAAATGAATGTATTATTTTGTTTGTTATTGAAATCTTTTGGGGGGTTTATTTCATGGGGTCAGGATTGTTTTTATTTTTACTTTACTACAGTAAAAGGCTTAATTGGTGGCCTATGTCTACTTTATTACTGTAACGGTTAAACAGGTCAAGTGCAAAATAGAAATAAATGTATATACACTAAATTGTACAAATACATTTTTTTTTACTTTAAAACTTTGATTTTAAAGTTTTACTACATTTTCTTCCTGAAATCCACTTTGAAATCCTACCCCTTGTTGGGATCAGGCTAATCCTGTTTTTTTGGATCAAAGTTATCCAAATCCTACTGAAAAGTTTTGAACAACAGAAACTGAAGGTTTGATCCATTAACAAACTAGGATTGGATTACGTGATCTGATCCGATTTCAGAATGCTTCTTTCCCTTTTGAACAACCCGTTTTCCAGATTTGATCCAATCCGATAACCAAAATCCGATCAGATTACCTTTGAACAACTGGCCCTCTGTGTGTAATACATCTATGTGATATAAGAGTTTCACATTTTGAACTGAACTACTGAAATAAAGTAACTTTTCAATAATATTCACATTTTTTGAGATGCTTTAGTATATATCCCCTTGGTCAATGCAGCATTTTGTAGCTTCTATGGGACATGACAAAAGTCATGGGACACAATAATAGTTCCTGTCCCATATACTGTAACCAGTGGCTCTACTTTTTCTAAACTCACACTCTGAACAGTGCACTATTCCAAAGGACAGGAAAATGCTCGTCCACATACTGCTGCTGCTGCTGTCTCAAGAACTTGCCTGAAAGACACTTCAGATACTATACCATGTCCAGCTGCATCTCCAGACCTATCCCTCAAAATGTGTGGGATACACTTTTAACACTTCTAATCATTTCTACTGCAAAAACTGTGTGGGAATAGTAGTTGGAGCAGCATGGATCTGATGGATTATCACAGAACTCCATTAGGAACCTCTACAACTCTCTACATGCTGAGATGTCTGGCTGATGTTGCACTCTAGCTCAATAAATATGATCACAAGTTAAAGCCCATATCAGTCAAAATTTGAATATTTTTTTTTGCTCCTAGGAACTATTAACTATTAATTTCCCTTCCAAATAGCACTAACACTAGTTTATTGTGTTGATTATAAAAGTAAAACAGAATGTTAGATGTAAGAATGAACGTTTGCAGCAAAACAAAGCATTTTAAATGTATTTTTTTATTATTTTATTCCAGTGCATCTCTTTAAGCTAACTGAGTGTAAAACAGCACAATGGAATCACAGTGAGAGGTTAAGCAGACCCGTTTAAAGGGTCTTCCTTCAGACCGAGCACATAGGGGGCATTTCATTACAGTCTATAACATAAACCGAGCCCCCCGATACCCCCCAGCATTGTCCACACTTCACAGATGGCCAACAATAGATCACAGAGAAAGACACACAAACAATCATGTACTTTAACAATCCGCCCCACCGGCCCCCCCACGTCCCCCTGCCTACTACTGCTATGTTTTACATTCAGCAAACAGGGCAATTCCCTCGTCGGCTGTCTGTCCGCCGCGTTCAACGACAGTCCCTGTAATAATTGTCATGTACATTACAGAGGACAATAGTACTTTTAGACGTAATAGTTGTTTAAACTGCGTTTTACAGGTTTACGATGCGTTTTAGGGTCAGTGACATTTGGTCCTCTGTTCCTAAAAGGAGTCTAGAACTTCCTCAAATAAAGAATCGGCCTTTACTAGTGTAGCACTAAAGATATTTTTTACTTTAACTGGGTTAAAAGTTAAAATGTGTTTGTTATATTGTTTACTGATTAACTATGATTTAACTGATGTTTCTTTTATTATAGGGGTTGAAAGACATTAATTTAAACTTTTTTGATGATTTTTTTTATTTCATTTGTTAATATTCATCCATTTCTGCATTTTAGCAGCCCTGCAACACATTATAAACAACGTCAAGACAGTAAAAAAATCCTATTCCTTCTCAATTAAAAAAACACAGTGTTTTAGGTGGTATTTTGTCCCATTATTATTGTAAATACATCTAAAGGGGTGCAACAGTACCATGGCTTCAATGTAACATTTGTTGTTTCACTATTATCCACACATTCTCAATTGAGTGTAAAATATTATAAATTGAATGTATAATATTTGTATTTATGTACTGAATAAAGTGGAGCATGAACAACCCACTTTAAATCACCACATATTTTCAATACAGTAATATACAGGTCTTAGGACTAAGATGGCCATTCCAGAACATTGCACTTGTTCCTCTTCATGAATGCTTAAGTAGATTCTGAGCAGTGTTTAGGGTCTTGGTTCATCTTCTATAACATCAGAAAAATTATTAGGGATGCCCAAACTTTTTCATACCACTATTCAGCTCTGAAGAACTTCCAGACCTCAAAAAATACAACGAAAATTCAAGTTTATATTCATAAAGTTTTAAGAGTTCAGAAATCAATATTTAGTGGAATAAAGCTGGTTTTTAATCACAGTTTTTTTCATGCATCTTGGCATCATGTTCTCCTCCACCAGTCTTACACACTGCTTTTGGATAACTTTATGCTGCTTTACTCCTGGTGCAAAAATTCAAGCAGTTCAGCTTGGTTTGATGGCTTGTGATCATCCATCTTCCTCTTGATTATATTCCAGAGATTTTCAATTTGGTAAAAATCAAAGAAAATCATAATTTTTAAGTGCTCTCTTATTTTTCTAGAGCTCTATGTGTATTTTGGATTTTTTAATAGTAGCGTGATCTAGCCGATAGAGGGCAGTGTGGAGCAGTCGCGTCTCTCTCGCGAGATTTCCGGCGTGATTTCGTTTTTAAACATGGCTTCTGAGAGCGAGGCGGGCGGTGTGTCTGTGGCTGAGGGAGACACAGGGGAAGGGTGAGATTCAGCTAAAACTGAACAAAACACACACTTTTACAGCGATTTATACACCTTTAACACACCGTACACACACTATTATACCCGTCTCATATAAACCGCGAGCTTTTAGCGCTGAATAGAGGAGCAGGGGCTGAGTTACAGGCAGTAAACACAGGCAGTGTTTAAGGCTAATGATGATAATTCTCTGTGCTCATTTATGAATTACCAGTGTTTATAGAGCTTAACTTGTTTTATTTATGCTTTAGAAATACTACAAATGTTTTTTATAAGTAACTTATTTGGTGTTATTTGGTGCATGTTCTTTCTAATCCCATTTAATATTGACAGGCTTTGCTAGTTGGGTTAACGTTAATGTTTTCATTGTCGTTATTAGCCAGCTATACTTTAGGTGAGAAAACTATAAAGAGGAATTAGTGCCAATTGAAAAATTAAAAAGCGAACACTATCGTGGAATAATGTAAATGCAGTTTACAATACAAGATGTATTGCTGTTTTTTCTCACTAACATGCAGAATACGTGCCTAAATGAAATGCATAACCATTATTACATTACATTTTACTGCACCTGGTCTCTTTATTGGAAAAAAAAGGACACAAGAATTTACATTTTTAAAAAAAAAAAACAATGAATTCGTGTCAGAATTGCTTACAAAGCTCCTTAAAATGCTAGGGTTAGGGTTAGGCATTGTATTTGACTGTGTGGCTGTGCTGCGAATGATCTAATACAAATTAAAACAAATGCACAGGATTGCATTTTGTCTAGGAGTATTTGTGCCAAAATTAAATGTAATCACTGTCCAATCAGAACCCACTACTGAAATTGGGGCTGAGCTGAGAAACCAGTCAAAAAAGCAATTATAGCTGTACTTTAGACCAGAGAAAATGCCTTTTGTGACGAGATATAAGAGGAATAAACATTCTAATTCTATAAATGAAGGCTGGCAGAGTTAGAGACGACTGCATGCTTTTCAGAGTTGAGTAGATTTTAACACAGGCTCGATTCTCGCGCTTGGGGAGTTTTCACACTAGTGTTTATTCTGGACCCTGATACTCTTTCTCCTCCAAAGCTCTGAAATTCTGCATTTGAGCCCAGGAGCGTTCAGTAAAGAGTACCGATCTCTGGTCGGTTGTTCGGACAGTGTCGGGTCTTTATCTGAGGAATTCTTGTTCTCTTTGCAGAGATGCTTCATTTGGAGATCTAACAGCGAACATGGAAACAGAATCCGGCAACAGCAAGGAGGCCATGGTGGGTCCACAGGCTGCTTGAAGAGATTCAGGAAAAAGATCAGTTGGTCAAATCACACCTGTCTGTGGTAATGTATTTTTGTGACGTTCTTCTTTTATCCGGATCCTCAGGATGCAGCCGGTGATGGTGCTGAGGCTGGAGATGCACAGACTGGTTCAGGAGATGAGGAGAGTGGACGGCAGCTGGGCGAGGTGGAGCTGCAGTGTGCGCTGTGCATGAAGTGGTTCACCGCCGACACGTTCAGCATCGATACTGCGTGAGTACGCAATTATTATTATTTTTTTGTGCAATATAGTAATCACTTTACTAAACTCTTGTTTTAATTGGCCTAGTGACCATTAAGAACAATTACAACAGTTTCTTTAGTAAGTTTAATTGAGTAGTGCTTTATTTACACATGTTATTACTGGCACATCTAAAATCATATTGAATAATTTAAATACTTAGAGAAAATTACTAGTTAATTATTCGAACATTGAATATTTGAATCTCTGCAGTGCAGTGACCAAAAACCTCAGTGATATTTTTTACAGATACTGATAAAGTCATAGTATTGGAGTCATAGATATCAGACATTTCAATATGACTCAGACTGTATGTGATCTGCCAGAACACCCCATACTTATCCTTATGTGCGCGATACTGTAATACTGATACGTTATTTCATTCATTAATCACTTTTTGGGGTTCTAATTGGTAATGTTAACATCCAAAGCCAACTTTCATCTGATGCCATGCAGAAAGTACTGGATTAAAAAAAAAAAAAATGTCTGCAGAGAGCTTTTATCTGTTTCTCTAAAAAGCCCTTGCATTAGTTGGGGTAGTTGCTGCTTTGCTTAAATTTGTTTTGAATGTGTTTTCCTTTCTCTTCTCCTCAGAACTTGCCTTCCCTTTATGACCAATTATGTGTTCCACTGCAACGTCTGTCATCACAGTGGAAATACATACTTTCTAAGGAAACAAGCAAGTGAGTGTTTTAGATTGTTCAGGAAGTTTCATGAAATTTTTGTTCTTACTGAAGAATTTTTCTGCAAATGTCTGTCCTGATTTTGGAAATCTTCCGCAGACTTGAAAGAGATGTGCCTCACAGCTTTGGCTAATCTGACGTGGAGGTCAAGGACTCAAGAGGAGCACCCCAAGACCATGTTTTCTAAAGACAAGGTAACATAAAATTAAATTCATGTTGATTTTTTCACTGACTGTGATAAAAACATTTAAATCTTTATTGTTGGTACTCTATGTGACTCTGGTAAAGTGGGCAGGAAAATGCTCACAAATTGCATAGCTCTGTAACCCAAGTCGCATTAGTGTAAAATCCTGTAATTTTACTTCATTGCCTTAGTCCACATGTTCCTCTCACATTCAGTCACAGGTCTGTATCTCTCAGCTTGCCCAGAAATGCATGTGCAAAGCGTGTCCTTTAGGGGAGGCTCAAAGCCAAAATTCCAGCCCCTGACTGCATGTATTTTGTAGCATATCAGAAAATTAACTTGTCATTTTTGTTTCTCAGGATATCATACCTTTCATTGATAAGTACTGGGAGTGCATGACGACCCGTCAGAGACCGGGGAAGCTAACATGGCCGAACAACATTGTAAAAACCATGGTAAATAGACTTGATTCCTACATGTTTGTTGGGAACTGATTCATTGAATTATTGATTTTGGGATGCAGATCATATTCTCTGAGATTCTTCTCACTGTTGGAGTGCTGTGATGTGATTTCAGAGTAAAGAGCGAGACGTGTTCCTGGTGAAGGAGCATCCTGACCCTGGCAGTAAAGATCCTGAGGAGGAATACCCCAAGTTTGGCCTTCTTGATCAGGTACTATTTCTTATTCACTTTGAGTTTATATAAACACACACAGCTGATGGCAAGCTTTCTCTTCCCAATGCGGAATATGGAGCTAAACTAGCATTTCATTTAGAAGGGTTGTGTGTGGTTTGTACTCAAAGTAATTTCAAGGTTGCCAGGTTGCCAGCTACTTTTTAAACTAGTAGGGCATTGGTCTTTACAGTAGGGTGTAATTGTGTGTATTATGCTTCTTTGTAGTTATATAATTGGCATAAAATTGTCTTAAAATTAGGTTAACCACAATTATTGCTAGGATAATCTGTCTAAAAATGATGTATATTTTGTAACAGGCCTAATTATCACAATACAAAACTGATTTACTGTCACAGTTCTTTACCTCTTTGTCTGTTTCAGGATTTGGCCAATATTGGACCTTCATATGACAACCAAAAGCAAACTACTACAGTCACAGCTGCAGGAAATCTCAACGGTAAGACAGATTTGCTCTTATTGTGAATATTTTGTTGAATAACTACATCTAAACATGAAATCCTGTATTATAATTTGTAATTTTTATTTTGTTGGGCGCTCTACACGTTATATTACAGGTGGATCTTCGTTTTCAGGTGAATATGTAGCCTGGTGTCTGTGTGATTAAACTCAAGGCTGCTGTTTTCTGTGCTCCTTTAACCCTTTCTGCTCTCTGGCTTTTGTCCTCGTTATCTGAAGCTTGGCTTTATGGTTTTTTGTCCTAAAGCTTGTTTGGCTGCTCCTTCTGGGCGTCCTGCCCTCAGCCGTCAACCTGCGTCCACATGTGTCCAATAATTCCTGCTTTATCTGTGCTTTCTGTGCTGTGTCTTCTGTGCTGCACAACAAAATATAATTAAAGGAGAAATCTGGTGTGAAACGGACTTGGGTTGTAGTGAAACATGAGAACGAGAACAAACAGTAGTAGAACAGCCCACCTTCATTCTCCACCGGCATTCTGAAATACAGGGCTTTTAGTTGATGCTCCCAACAGGCTTACAGTGCTAGCGACAGGGGCATAGAGTTGCTTAAGCAAAGAAATCACCATTTTTACACCATTAACAACACGCACAAAGTAGCTTCGAACTTTATTGGCAAAATTCTGACAGCCATGACCTTTAAAACGAGATGCTTTATCGTATCGTACACAATATCACCAACATTTTTAAATATTGTGAACGATATTATACCCTGAATATTGTGCCATATCACCCACCCCTAATTATCACATCAGGGTTCTACTAAAAATTCACACTGTTCTCATTTTCCATTATACACCTCTGGAATTGCTATTTATAGGTTTATGTTTGAGTAAAATAAACATTGATGTTTTATTTCATAAACTACAGACAACATTTCTCCCAAATTCCAAATAAAAATATTCTCATTTAGAGCATTTATTTGCAGAAAATGAGAAATGGCTGAAATAACAAAAAATGATGCAGAGCTTTCAGTCCTCAAATAATGCAAATCATTTTATATTTATAAAGGTTTAAGAGTTCATAAATCAATATTTGGTGGAGTAACCCTGGTTTTTAATGACAGTTTTTTTTCATGCATCTTGGCATCATGTTCTCCTCCACCAGTCTTACACACTGCTTTTGGATAACTTTATGCTGCTTTACTCCTGGTGCAAAAATTCAAGCAGTTCAGTTTGGTTTGGTGGCTTGTGATCATCCATCTTCCTCTTGATTATATTCCAGAGGATCCTAAGAACTTCAAAAGTGCACAGATGTATTAGAGATTAGACTGTTTATGCACACAGTACCTTTTGCATGTGTCTTTATGCCCCTATCGCTAACACTGTAAGCCTGTTGGGAGCTGCTGGGGGAGAACTACAACCCAAGTCCATTTCACACCAGACTTCTCCTTTAAATCTAAGTGTCATGCTCTTTGGGATCAGAGTTCAAGCCCTGCTTGTGTTAGCTTGATGCTAGCTGCTGAATGCTAACATGTCTGATACAGTCTCTGTTGATTAACATAAGTGTCTTGATTTTAATAAAATCTGGATTTTGCTTATTGTAGCAAGACTAATGTAGTTTATTGTTTGTTTCCTGGACTTCCTGGTCTTAGAATTAGTTCCTCAAAAGCAAAATCTTTACCAAAATTTACCATTAAATGCCAATGCTAATGGTGCATGTTTTAATATTGTCTCAACAATTGTTTGATGATTTTAATAAGTAAATGTAGTGCAACTTTATACTGCTTTTGAGGAACTAGACCATGAGCATTAGTATTTAATTTTGCTTGTTCTTAGTCGTGTTTTATGTTTTCATGGAGTTCTGAACTCTTTTTATATCTTCTTATATCTTGTAATGATGCGTTTTGTAATATGCTTAATTACTCATTTACAGCAGAGAAACACTATTAGCGGTTTTCCAATAAAAGAACTCTGGTTCTTGAACCAGTTCAGTTCAGGCTATATATGTCCAAATGTTTTCTTATAAATGCTGCATTTGAAATCCGCTATTTTAAAGGAGAACTCCAGTGTGAAATGGACTTTGGGTGTATTAAAATGTGATTAAAGAGTACTTACCTTTGGTTAAATAGCCCTCCTCTGCTCTCTCGCATTATATATTCCATATCTTTATTTAGATTTTAGGCTTATTCTGCTGCAGACAGGCATTTAGTTGATTATTGGTTAATGAAGGGTTATGATTGTGATAAGACAGATGTGTTTTAGGAGCTGTGATTTAAAGCTTCTGTCTCCATCACAGGTGGTCTTCCACCTCCCAGCACGGGGAAAGGCCGAGGAGCCAAACGCAAACAGCAGCAGCAGCAGGACGGAGCCAGCGCTGGAGCAGCCAAGAGGACCCGCAGGTGCAGCAACACACAGTGATCTATTAAAGAAGCAGTTTATAGTATTGATGCTCCACTGACTGACCTCTAATTCTTCTCTTCTCTGCTGATACTAAGACTTAGTCTAATCATGTTAATCTGAGCTAAAGGCTAAAGCTACTGTTGCCATGCGGGTCAGACGAATTTTGTACACTAGATTTTGTACCATTTCTGGTAAAGCTTAAATGGCAAAAAAAAGGAAAAATGTGTGATTTTTGAAAACAGACAGTGGTAGCAGAAACTAAGTGAAATATGATCATATTAATTTTAAAAGAGGTAAAGCATGAAGTTCGGGTTTTTACGTAATTTTTACTTTTCGTCTTATTCTGTGAGTTTATTGGCTGATTGCAAAGTAAAAGTTGAATAATTGCCTCATTACTGACTTAAGGAAACCCTTGAGTTCATGTGAATACATTGATTGGTTTACTGACAGACTCTAAAATTCTTCAGTAATTGGATGTGTGTGAAGTGTATGTAAATGCACTCGTTTAGCTTGCCCAAAAATGCATGTGTACAGCTTGTCCTTTAAGGGTGGACCAAAATGATAATTACACTCCAGACTGTAGGGGGAGAACATTCTCACATTTCTGCTTGTTATGCATATAGCTGTATATTTATCTGTGGTCTGTGTCTGCGTTCTTGTTTCTGCAGTGATCCTCTGTTCTCAGCCCAGCGTCTGCCTCCTCACGGATACCCCCTGGAGCATCCCTTCAACAAGGACGGCTATCGGTACATCTTGGCCGAGCCGGACCCCCATGCCCCTGACCCAGAGAAGCTGGAGTTGGACTGCTGGGCCGGAAAACCCATCCCGGGAGATTTATACAGGGCCTGTCTGTATGAGAGAGTGCTGCTAGCCCTGCATGACCGAGGTACACGGAGCGTCATTGTCAGTGAAGTTTCTCCAGCACTAAGGCTAGGTTCAGCAGCATTAGCATTAGCCACTAACTGCAGCACTAGCTTTTTGCCGTTCAGAATTCCTCAGTCTAGTGCTATCAGGCAGCATTTACGCTTGTAAAAGTACAAGCTGAAAAAATAATTTTTCGACTGATAGACAAATAGCTTAAAGGTATTTGTGCATTTATTTAGTAATATATTTATTAAAAATTCTCTGTCTCTTCTGTTGTGTTTCCTGAAGCTCCCCAGCTGAAGATCTCTGATGACCGTCTCACTGTGACCGGAGAGAAGGGCTACTCGATGGTTCGGGCCTCTCATGGAGTTCGGAAGGGATCCTGGTATTTCGAGGTGACTGTAGACGAAATGCCCCCTGAAACTGCGGCTCGACTCGGCTGGTCGCAGCCTTTAGGTGAGTTACGCTTCAAACAGAGCATTCTGATTAATAAAGATTTACCGAAATTAACATTTCTGTCAGAATACATACAGAATGAAAGATTTGTGCAACAGTTGAATAATTGTATCTATATAATATAGAATTAAATGTAATTTTGTGTTTTACCTCAGCAGGTAAAACTGAGGGGATTTGTAGAGGAAACACAGAGTGCAGTGCTGACTTGCTACTGTTTGTGTGTTACAGGTAACCTACAGGCTCCGCTGGGCTACGATAAGTTCAGCTACTCCTGGCGCAGTAAGAAGGGCACCCGCTTCCACCAGTCCATCGGGAAGCATTACTCTGATGGCTACGGGCAGGGAGACATCCTGGGCTTCTTCATTGAGCTTCCAGATGGTACAGAAATCGCCAGGTCCTTACCGGATACATACAAGGACAAAGTAGGAGCAAACTTTACTTGTTGTATGTTATTAATATCAAATATCTGTACAGTATTTATTCACTATTTATAACTATTTGTACTTTGCTCAGTAAGCATCACATTTTTATGATATAAAATTGTTTTTATTAATGTTATTTTATTTTTGCAGGCACTGATCAAATTCAAAAGCTACCTCTACTTTGAAGAGAAGGATTACGTGGACAAGGCAGAAAAGAACCTGAAGCCAGTTAGTGAGAGCCGAGTGAGTATTACGGGAATCTGTACATGTCTTCAGGTTTGTCACAAAAACAGAATGTATGCAATTTCCTTGAAACTTTTTTATTTTTTAATAATAGTCAGGGCTGGGTACTTTTTATTTATTTATTTATTTTTTTATTCGGCAAAGATACTTTTTTTTTCAAAGTTTTCTTAAATTGTAACCAAAAAAAACAATAATTATTGACACAACGTATTTATTTAGCACCCGAGATGAGAAATCTCATTCTCATACTGTCAACATGAGAGACTCCATCTTTCTGAATCTTGTTGGAACAAACAGTGAGCAGTGTTTGTGGCATTTTATGAACAAAAATCATTGCTTGTGCTTAAACTACTAGTATTTTCCCAACATATATTGAGATATATTATAATATCTCAGGAGAGAGAGTATGGGGGTGGGGGGACGGCGCAAATGAGATACAGACATTGTTTGTTTTAGATGTATTTATGTAAAATATTTTAAACATTTTTATATTCCTATTTTAATGTTTGAATATGCTTAATCAATTATAGGTAGATATATATATATTATGCTAATGCATTCTTAAATAATTTTTTCTGGCATTATTTATTATATGAAATGTATTTTTTGTGTCATCTATTAGTTGTATTTATAAGTTTATATATTTTTTTTCCAGATGATTTTTTACAAGAATGGAAAGAGCCAGGGCGTGGCGTACGACAACCTGTTTGAGGGAATGTATTTCCCTGCTATATCTCTCTACAAGAGCTGCACGGTACGCTACTGACCACCTTCTGCTGATTCATCATCAGATACATTACAGTACATTACTGCTGCTTTGTTACAGTGAGACTTTACAGCATTACAAAACTCTTACCTGAGCGTCTGAAACAGCTCAGTGTGAGACACTAGATGGCGCTATACTCAATACTGTACAGCTTATACATGTGAAAGTCAGACAAGCTGCTGTATTTAAACAATTTTTTATTATTAAAAATTATATATGGTTTATTTATTTATGTGGATAAAAAGACACAATAATTTATCAAGCCTCTGGGAGCATCAGTAAGAAATGCTAAGTCTTTATTTTTAGGACAGATTAGAAGTGTCAGAAAATATACAGTATAACAAATATATAATATAACAATATATAAAATATATATATAAAAAAAAAGATTAGAGGAAGCATGGTTTAATTTAACTAAGGTTAATACACATAGACTAACAGTGATACATTTTCTGATTCGTTTTTTTTAGACTTTTTTCTGTGTAAATGTTATTTTTTCAGGTTTAATGCTTTTTGTCTGCTTTTCTTTACAGGTATCCGTTAATTTTGGGCCACATTTCAAATACCCTCCAAAGGATGTCAAGTTCCAGCCAGTGAGTACAGAGTCATTTGTGAACTTTATTCAAGCTGGGTTTTACACAGTCAGACTTTGTTTTTGGACTATAAGGCACATATAAAATAATTTATTTTTCCCCAAAAATCGACAGTTCGCCTATAATCCGGTGCACCTTACCTTTTAAAAATAGACGTTTATTTATGGTGCACCTTCAAATTATCACATTTCTCTTTGAGGACAGATCTGCACACTCTTGGGATTTTAATTTTAGTCTTGGAGGAGTTCCTGGAGGTGCTGAACAATAGTTGATGCTTTTCATTCACTTTGCTGTAAAGCTCCAGCTCATACCAATTAAATCACCTCAAATCACCTCAATCTCAGTTCATTAGCTTTAGATCAGGGGATTAATGTGGAGGAATAGCACTTTTTTTTTTTAACTGTTTACTACAGATTTACTTCCATGTGTGTCCTTTAATCGTTTTTATGGCTTTAATATTAATCTACAATGTAGAACGTAGATTAAATAAAGAAATAAATAAACACTGAATGAGAATATAATTTATATGTCCAAATCACTGAGCTTTTCAGTGTGACTCTAATTGTCTAATTCTATTCAGTGTGTGGATGTGGATGGACACCTGTGTAAAAACAGTTAATTACAGTATATATTCTTGTTAATTATCTGTGGGCAGTTTTATGTGTATTTGTATGTAAATACTGACCCTCTGGTTTTTGTCCTCGTGTGTAGATGAGTGATATGGGCTGGGGTGCAGTGATTGAGCACAGCCTGGCGGATATTCTTTACCACGTGGAGACGGATGTGGACGGCCGGCGCAGTCCTCCGTGGGAGGGTTAAATTTCTTCAAGTGTAAATTCAGTGTGATGCAAAGCCACAACCCATTCAAGCTAATTCACCATCACATCTCACAGTGTCCTCATACAACACGTCCAACACATACGTGATCCTACACATCCTACACACAGCCCAGAGTCACAATATTTCATATCCAGTGATGTAACTCATAGATGAGCAAAACTGAAGGATTTCTCAGTATTTTTGAGAGTGTGAACTCTTCTGAATGCTTCTCGTTCAGTGCAGACATTTAGAGCATTTCTCCAGGTACACTTATCTTCAGAACTGTATCATTTATGGTTAAACTAGTTTAAGAAAAGTCTGAGAAACTTGAATTAATTTAGCAAAAAAATCTTACCTGAAACATTGAAAAATATATAATAAGTGTTAAAATATACTACGCAAAGTTTCATGCCGTCGTTTCCTTTGCACCTCGTACATTTTGGGGTATAATCGGGTTCAGACTAGTCCAAATCCTAGAAATAGTAGCAAATAAATGGGGTTTCTGTTCAGTTTTCATTCAGTTCTCTCTCTTGTTTCTTGCGTTTCTTCTTTGTTCTTTGTGAGATAGTGGTTCAGCTGTTCTTTTTAGTTGTAAAAAATAATTAATTTGATCATTTGACGTGTTTTCATTTTATTAAGCCTTGTTTTTTACTGAAGCTTGTTTTAATAAAGCTATTCTGAGAGAAAACCTGTGGTACGTTAGTTTAATTTATATTTGATGTATAGTGTGATGCAAAATTTTGACTCCAATTCTTATTTGAACTATTTTTCTATTGTTTTTATGACATGAAAAAATTAAAATGTTGTTTGCAGATGGATCAGATTGGATTTGCATGTCTGGACATCACAAACTTATCTGTACGGGTTATAACTGGAGTGCTGGAGCACTATTTGGTGTGGTTAAAACGGACTCGGTTTTAACGGAACGGAAACGGTTGGATTGTACTCTTAGTGTGTTTCGATTGAGCAGGTATGAAAACAGTAATCCCAAATTAACTCTAGAGCGGTTCACATGTGGTGAGAATATGATCCGGTCTCGATCAGACCCAGATAATAAATATACTACTTTTATTTGAGCTAAACTGCTGATAAGGTGCAGTTCAATCTGATATATTAGCCAGATAATGCTAATTACCACAGCTATGAATAAACACTGTCTCTGCTGCTCCATGCTGTTTACACACTGAGCGCGGTATGTGCAGCGTTCACTGCTTGCAGCCACGCAACTTCGTTTACTATATGCACATCTGTGATGCATGTCCCATTGAAAACACTGTGTTTTAAAGCGTGACAGCAAATTTTCAGAACACAGAATCTTCTTGCTATATGTACTTTCTTGCTCCTGTGCCAGACAGCACTGACCAATCATAGGTGACTGTGCTTGCGTGGTTTATTGGTCCACATTTTGGTACGTTTAGGTTTTTATGCCTGTGTGAAAACAAACCAAACAGGGAGAAACTGAAGCTCCAAATAAAGAAACTGTAAAATCAGTAAATAGCCACTCTCGACTCATTCTCGACTCACTCATTGTTTGTTGTTTTGCACGAGACAGAAAAGACACTGAAATCCGCTTTGGTAACGTAAGTACTGTAATGTTTAATAGAGTAAAGCACAAAATATACAAAAACTGTTTCACAGATCACTTTCAGTCACATATTTACACAAGATATTTCAAGTTGCGTCATGTTCCTGCACAGCGCGGCACAGTCTGCATTTGTTCACACCTGCAGGAGAATTCAGCTTCTTTTAATTCAGTATAAAATTAAAGTTCACACTCTTCAGCATTACAATGGGAAGTATTTATAAGCTGGAATAGTCTGAGTCTATCAGTCTGGCTCGAGGGTCTTCTGTGTGCTCTTTTATTGCATTTCTCCTCCGATCTATAGCCTCGTCACGCGGCTGAAAGAGAGAACACACTTTTAGTGAATGCACGTTTTATTTTGTGTGGATTGGAAATTGCTTAAGCCTACAGAAACTGTCTTAATGCCTGTGCACTACAGTTCACCAACCCTCCTCCTGCTCAGAACATCTGCGGATGCTTAAAGAAAAAAATATTAAAGAACCACTAAACCCTAAACCATATATTTTTTCATTAATAGCTGAAACAGGGTTCCTGGGGGTCCTTAAAAAGTCTTCAAATGTCTAAAAATCTGGATAATTAAGGTCTTTAATTGTCTTAAATTTGCTTTAGGTATTACATTTTAGATGGTGCGTTTAATGCCGGTGGGAAAACACTTATGTTAGCTAGCTCTTTGCTAACCATAGTTCTCTCCCAGGTAACTCTACTAATTAGTGTTTTACTGTTAGTAATGTAAGTGTTTTCCCTGGGGAGAGAACTAAGGTTAGCAAAGAGCTAGCTAACATTAGCCGCAAGCTAGCTAATGTTGCTGGAGAGAGAACAAAGATTAGCAAAGAGCTAGCTAACATTAGCCACAAGTTAGCTAATGTTACTGGGGAGAGGACTAAGGTTAGAACTAAGGAGCTAGCTAACATACTAATATTAGCGGCGACTTAGCTACATTATCGGTGAGAGAAGTAGGTTTAGCGGAGAGATAGCTTACATAAGCTGTGAGCTAGCTAACATGCTAACATGTTCTACATCAAAATGGAACAAAAAAAAAAAAGATAACCAATACAATAAATTATTTTCTACTAACGAAAGTATGACTACATTTTTGGGCCTTAAAAAGTTCTTAAAAAGCATTTGATTTGACTTTTAAAATGTAGCAAGAACCCTGTGAAATGTGTTTCTTAGAAGTAATAAAACATAACAATCCTGCTTAAAACTGTTATAAACATTTCATAACCGCTTTTAACGCTTTTATTGTGGTATTTTGTCCGCCTCTGCAGCGCCCCCTCAGGTTCAGCTGTGCTATAGGCGAGGATGATGTGCATCACAATATGCAAATTAGTCAATCAATAATTCCGCCCCCCTGCTGATGTCCTGCCATCTGTGTCTCATCACTGTCAGAGGCATACTGCTCCTGCTGCAGCTCAGCCAATCAGCTCTCCCTTCTGCCCCACCTCTAAACCCATACATCATCAACATCCCAAACTATCCCTCCCATTTTTTAGCCTTTTTCAAAGTGTGTGGAGTCAGCTAAAATCAGGGGGTTTAGTGCCCCTTTAGAAGGTCTTAAAATGCCACAGGCAGAAGGTTTTGTTAGGGTTGGGTCTACAGTATATTCTGCAGGAAGCAGGGCCGGGATTGGTGGGTTGGAAGTGTGATGATTAAAACATAACTCACCTGTCTTTTAAAGAGTTTATTGATGAATCTGTGGCGAGACTCCGGAGGTTGTTGGCTCTTTGGACGGAGTTCAGGGCTTTGTCGGATTTGAATAGTCCGGTCCAGGTCGGGTGTTCTCGATCCTCTGGGTCCGAATACATTCAGCTCTTTAAAGCACTCGCTCTCGATCATCTGCATCAGAAAGGAAAAAAGTTTATACTGGAATGAATATATCAGTAGCAGCACTTTATTACTTCTTTTTTTAATCAAAACATTTACTTTTAGTAAAAAAAAAAACACAATCATTTGTTTTTAAACTGCATCTAATGCAACATGGTGCGACAGCTAACATGCTTGGAGGAGAACACTAATGCTGCAATCCATATAAACTCAAATATTACAATGCTACAGCATCAGCAGCAGTTTAAAAAGAGGCGGAGTCTGACTTCACATGTGTCGGAGGTAAAAAGTGGGATAAAATTTGGCAAAATAATAAGGATTGCCCCACAAGTTCAAGTTCCTACACAGAAAGTTGGAACGTCATCTGCATGTCATCTACACTTGTATTGTGTAGATGTTTGGCCTTATCTAGATGATAAAATCTGATAAAGTGATCAAAGAATAAACTGGATCTGCTATATATTCACCCCGTTCCTACCTCATTCTGCCATGGGATGGCCATGCTCCCTGTGTTAAACTTGGCGTAGAAGTCCACATCTACTTCCTCCAGGTTTACTCCTTTAACCGTGGAGAACTGATCAATATCCAGAACATCCTGGCAGTACACGGCTCTCGGCTAGTGAAGAAACATAAAAAAAAATCAGTCAGCAATAAAGCTTTAATCATTACACATATGAATTACATATGAAGTACAGATATTTATATTTAGTACAAAAGGCATGAACTAATTATCTTAGTTAATCAAGGGTGTGTTTATCATGGGTGTGTTTCATTTTGGGCGTAACGTGAAATAAACCAATCAGTGTGCCAGTTGTCTTTATTCCCTTTAAGAAACAGGTGAGCTCTGACTTTGGCGCGTTTGTATCTTAACAGCGTGGCGTTTTTGTGCATCTCAGCAGAGACAGATACTGACCTGCAGGTTCACACTGTGAAGATACACCAGCAGATCATTTAAGAGAACAGTAATTTTACAGTTATTTTATTCTTTATTCTGTTTATTGTTGAGTTAAAAGTCGGGTTTTGCATCTAAAGGAATAGACTCTGATGATTAACTGTTGTCAGGGTTTTATTCAGTCAGTGGAGCTCCTGTGTTTGCCACCACCAAAATATATAAAAACCTAGCTAAACACACCTCACTTCCAGACCACCACACCAAACCATCAGTGTAGATCTATTCCTAAACTCTGACACTGTTTTAACAGTGCAGGAGCAAGGCGTGAAAATAGGCTGTTGTTTTCCTTTTTTTAAACATTTTATTAAACATAATACTAATTTTGACCTGTTGTCCACCAGAATAGACCACGAACCAGCCAATAAACAAGCTGGAAAAAACAACACTAGAGTCAGCAAGGCAAAGTATGATTTAGAACACTTTTAATACACAAATGTCCATATTAAATATAAAATTATAATGTTAAACACAGGCTTTAAAAGCAATGGACAATGGAATATAACTCAGTGGAACATAATTCAGGTCTGAAAGGTAGGTGGAGCTCATGTACAGACCAGGCAGGCATTTACATCAGTGCACTTTATTATTATTTATTCCTATAATATTTTTAACTCACATCTGGAACGAAGGAGGGCGCCACCATTCCCGCCTCCAGTCTCCTGAAGTTAATGTCCTTAAAGAACGGATGAGCTCTAACAGCTGCTGCTCCATCCAGCTTACAGCCCAGCCTCTCCTTCGGATTCTTCGTAAAGAGCTAAAGAGTAAAAATAACAATAATCACTTTATATTTCAGCGTTTCTGATGAACCTGTTTAGAAATAACAATCAGATGTACCCTTTGCAAATGTGTATTCAATAGCAAAGTCAATAGCAATCCAATAGATTTTCTTAAATTAGTCAAAACCAAATTAAAAACTGCACAAATTGACTGAAGAAAAAAAACCATTGCAAACATGACCTAGAATTAAGTGACTTTGTAGGGATGTGACATTGAAAAAAATGTTGTTGTTTTTTTTAACAGTGCTCTGAGACCAGTGTAAAGCCTCTGTGAGGTTAAAAAAAATAATATTTTTTTCCAGCTCTGGAAAAAAAATAAGAGAGCACTTAAAAATGATGAGTTTCTTTGATTTTACCAAATTGAAAACCTCTGGAATATAATCAAGAGGAAGATGAATGATCACAAACCATCAAACCACCAAACTGAACTACTTGAAGTTTTTCTCCAGGAGTAAAGCAGCATAAAGTTATCCAAAAGCAGTGTGTAAGACTGGTGGAGGAGAACATGATGCCAAGATGCATGGAAACTGTAATTAAACCAGGGTTCTTCCACTAAATATTTATTTCTGAACTCTTAAAACTTTATGAATATGAACTTGTTTTCTTTGCATTATTTAAGGTTTGAAATCTCTGCATTTTTTAAGTTATTTCAGTCATTTCTCATTTTCTGTAAATAAATGCTCTAAATGAAAATATTTTTATTTGGAATTTGGGAGAAATGTTGTCTGTAGTTTATAGAATAAAACCTATAAATAGTAAAATCAGAGAAACTGATTAAGAAACTGTAAAATAAGACTGGGACTGTGTGGTGGAGCTCTTACCGCCTGGCAGATGGATTTAGTGTTTTTGTCGAACTTTTCATTAAATCGAACCTCCATCTCCAGAACTCTCAGCTCCAGCTCCTTCCTGTGCACGCGCTCAGTACGATCACGGAACGGCGGATTACCGGAGGTCATCTCGTAGATGATACACCCGAGTCCCCACCAGTCCGGACTGTAACTGTAGTACTCGTTTTTTATTACTTCAGGAGCTGAAGATACGAGAGAGATCAGACACAAACATACAGTTCAGTTAATTAAAGAGTCTGATGATCATAATAATCTTTTCAACTGACCAGCTACCAATATGCAAATGTTATCATTAACCAACTGAATAAATGATTATTAAATAGTGATGGGCCAATCCAAACAATCGATACAAAAGCTCTTTTCATAATAATATTGTTTTTAAAGGGGACGTATTATACCTCTTTTTACACAAGTAAGAATACTGTAGGTCTATACAAAATCTCTCTCACATAAAGATAAAGAGATCTCACAGCTCTATTGCTAAATTTCCTTCGGGATCAATAAAGTATCTATCTATCTATCTATCTATCTATCTATCTATCTATCTATCTATCTATCTATCTATCTATCTATCTATCTATCTATCTATCTATCTATCTATCTATCTATCTATCTATCTATCTATCTATCTATCTATCTATCTATCTATTCTTACCAGTTTCAGTCTCTTTCTGAAGGAGCCGTTTAAGGGCTCTGTCACTTTTATGCAAATAAGCTGTGTTTATCACAGGTTAGTGTTAGCTTGTGTAGCTAAAGTTTTATTTGATGCTTAACTGTGATAGAAGCAGAAATCCATAAACCCATACAGAAAGACAGACAGACACAGACACAAAGACAAACACATACAAAGAAAGACATAAAGACAAACACATAGACAGACAGATACAGACAGACAAACACAAAGAGTAGACACACAGACAGACACATAAACAGACAGACACATAGGTAGACAGAGAGACATACAGACATGTAGTCAGGCAGACACATAAACAGACACATATACAAACACATACAAAGACAGACATACAGACAGACAGATACAGACAGACAAACACAAAGATAAACGTACAGACAGACACATAGATAGACAGACAGACACAGACATGAACACATACCCATGTATCCCGCTGTTCCAACTTTTCCCCGAACAAGTTGTCCCTCCTGCAGGTCGACTGCAAGCCCCAGATCAGAGAGCCGTATGTGCCCTGTGAGCGTTTACATATTAAAATTCAGACACACCTTAAATACAGTGTTTTTTCATTATTTAAAATGTAAAAGTTGTGTCCAAACTTTTGACTGGTACCATATGTAAAATGCATTTCTTAATACATTTAAAATGTATTAAAATGACCAAAATGTATTTTTTCCTTTTATTTACTGCAATTGTATATACGTACAGCTCTGAAAACAAATAAGAGACCACTTCAGTTTCTGAATCAGTTTCTCTAATTTTGCTATTTATAGGTTTATGTTTGAGTAAAATGAACATTTTTGTTTTATTCTACAAAAAAGATGCAGATCTTTCAGACCTTAAATAATACAAAGAAAACAAGTTCATATTCATAAAGTTTTAAGAGTTCAGAAATTAATTAATATTTGGTGGAATAACCCTGGTTTTTAATCACAGTTTTTTTTTTCATGCATCTTGGCATCATGTTTCCTCCTCCACCAGTCTTACACACTGCTTTTGGATAACTTTATGCTGCTTTACTCCTGGTGCAAAAATTCAAGCAGTTCAGTTTGGTGGTTTGATGGTTTGTGATCGTCCATCTTCCTTCCTTTTTAATTTGGTAAAATGAAAGAAACTCAATTTGTAAGTGGTCTCTTATTTTTTATCCAGAGCTGTATATATTTTTCTATATGAGGGTTTTTTTTACACCACTGATGACGAGAGCTTCTGATTGGTTGGTGTTTAAAGCTGCAGCCACACCGGCCCTTTGCGGATAAGATTTTAATTATTCACTGTTTCCTTGTTTGCTGCATGAAAAGCAGGTTTACAGGTGAATTTCGTGTTTAGCGAGTTTTCATGATGCAAGCGCTCTCGCAGCTTTCTCTTTCTGTTATAAGCTGAATTACTGCTGTTCTGAGAAACCAAATCAAACCCGACCGGTCCTGTAGAGCTGTGAGAAACGGCCGAGCTGATCATGAATTAAACAAGCTGAGAGTGATTTCCTCGTGTCTGATTGCAGCGGTTGCTGTGGAATGCAGCGAGGAAAACTTCCTGGAAAGTAACTGAATACAGATTGTGTGATAAAAATAGAAATAAATGCCACACCATTATTTAATTACATTCATGCGTGTCTTCCTGCTAGATGTAGCTGAATGTAACCCGTATGAAAAAAAATATATATATTTATCAAATATATTTTTCTATGTATGAAAATGCACCCATAAATATATCAGAATTTTTAAATGTAACAAGTAATGTAAAAAAGATGCAGAGCTTTCATACCTCAAATAATGCAAAGAAAACAAGTTCATATTCATAAAGTTTTAAGAGTTTAAATAAATCAATATTTGGTGGAATAATCCTGGTTGGTTTTTAATCACAGTTTGTTTTCATGCATCTTTGCATCATGTTCTCCTCCACCAGTCTTACACACTGCTTTTGGAAAACTTTATCCCTTTACTCCTGGTGTAAAAATTCAAGCAGTATATTATATTCCAGTGGTTTTTCAATTTGATAAAATCAAAGAAACTCATCATTTTTAAGTGCTCTCATTTTTTTTACTATACAGTACTAGTCAAAAGTTTGGACATAAAAAAAATCTCACATTAATAATTAATACTTTAGTCAATGTATTTTAAAAGTATTTCAAATGTATAAATAAATACATGTGCTGTTCTCTGTACAATATGTTTATTTGTATATTTTTACTCACCATTATCATCCAAAAGAATGTTTTCTGGCTTTAAGTCCCTGAAATAAAATGACAAAGTAAAAAAAAATACTGTACCTTCATTATAGCAGAGAAAATAAGATTTGTAGTATAATATATATATATATATATGCTTAAAGAAATCTAATTTTTTTCAAATCTGGCTAATATATTTTATTTCATTTATTTTTTACATTTTAATATCCCTTATTAAATGCTTAGGTCTTAAGAAGAAAAGGTGTGATTTATTATCTGCACGGTTACTGGAGTTCACCTGTAAGCGATGCAGTTCTGGTGCAGGTGGTCCAGGCCGCAGAGGATCTCAGCAGAGTAGAACTGGACCCTGGATTTGATGAATCCCTGGCTGCCCATGTTATAAATATGAAACTTCAGATCTCCACCGTTCATCAGCGTCAGGACCAGACACAGGGCATCTTTAGTCTCGTAGGCGTACGCTAAACTGACCTGATACAGAGAAATACAACATTAACACACATCAGCAATCGCATACACGCAACAGGATGATATGCAAAATGCTAAATTTAAAAATCCTTAATTAATGCAATTGATTAAAAAAACTTTTTTAAACTTAACAATATATAAACTTATCCAGGCATACAGTACATAGGGACAGTGGGGAGCGGTTGACCCCCCTGCCCCCCCTTAAACCCACCAGTGTTGTTTTTACTACCCTATTCTGATCAAATATAAATGGACATATATTTCTTTATATGTGTGATACAATGCAGAATCACATATATGGTCGGTATGGCGCAGTAGATAACACTACATCATCAATCCACATCATCAATTTGGGTGACTCTACTGCTCTACACCAATAAGAGTCCTTGGGCTAGACTCCTAACACTACATTGGCCCAACTCTGTAATAGAAATAACCTTTTAAGTCGCTCTGGAAAAGAGCGTCAGATTAATGCTGTAAATGTAATGTAAATATATAAAGACATATGTGTTTATTTATATCGTATCAGAATAGGGTAGTAAAAACAACACTGCTTGCACTGTATGTCTGGTTTTAAGAAAATAATTTTAAGAATTTACTTAAATAATTGTAGGTAAATCATTGCTTCAAACTTGCTAAGTAACGTTACTGAAATTGTGAGTTAGTTATATTTAAAACTTTATCATGCCTAAATTGTAAGTTAATTTAATATGTTTTCTGCTATATCAGCTGCTTTGCACAATAATTGCACTTTTTACATTCTCCTTTAAGGTCAGGTGAATAAAATAGATTTTGTAAAAAAAAAAAAAACACATTTCAACATTTTTAAATGGAGAAAGGAGTTCTGCTTGCTCTTACAGCCTACAACATCAAGGCCAAATACTGTAGGTAATCAAAATAAATGTTCTACAAGTTTACCTAAGGTAGCCTGGGGGAAATGACTACACACTGATGATGGTGAGTATCAGAACAACCACTACGCAACCTAATGGAGCCAAAAGGCAATGAAAAAGACGCGGCCATTGACAACACACTAATCTCAGTATTGTCTCAGAAATAATAATCATTTTAGTTTTAATAATGCAAAATTTTCATTTTAAAGGCTCCACTAAATCAGCAACTAAATCTCAGTCCTTTAAAGCTTTTTATCCTTTCTAATCTTTCTGTTCCTGTTTTAGGATTTTTTACGGAAACTTCCTTGTAGAATGTTTTTTTAGTTCCGCAGTTTCTCAGGGTGTTTAAGATCCACAGATTTTCACTGACGCATTTTGGACTGTAAATGATCCCAGCGATACAATTTTTCCCAACTTAAATTACAGATTATTTATCATTATTGTCATTTAGAGCATTTATTTGCAGAAAATTAGAAATGGCTGAAATGAAAAAGATGATTTTTAAAGTTCAGAAATCAATATTACTAGACTTGCTATTTTAGAAAATATTAGAATATAAGAATTATATCGTGGCAACTCAAACACACACACACACACACACACACACACACACTTCAGAATTCTCACCACAAATCTGCTGTTGACCTTCTCCAGGATCTGTTTCTCGTTCAGGGCCAGCGCTTCTCCTTTACGCTTCTTCACGCGTTTCTTCTCCAGTTTTTTACAGGCGTACATTTTCCCAGAGGCTCGAGACTGACATGCAGATACCTGAGGAGAACAGCGTCCTGTTACCTGCACTGTTTCATCATGCTAAAGCTATGGAGCTCTACAGATATCCTATTAAAAATCTCATTTATTGTCTGAACCAACATATTAAAGAAGTACAGCATCAAATAAAGGAGTTACATTTACACTACCCGACCAAAAAAAATGCCACCAATGTATTAAGATAATATTTATATATTATATATTGTAAGACACCCTGTGATTCCCACCCCTAATTATATAACACCTTAAGAAAATATTGAAGTTAAATGAATTCTTACCTCTCCAAACCCTCCCTTTCCCAAAATACGGTATTCTCGAAACATGTCTCTTGTCACGGGCTTTCTGTGGGCAGAAAACGTGCAAAAGTCACGTGGTCTTCAAAATGGCAATTTTACTGGATAATCAAAAAACTGCATGGATTTGAACAATATATCTATAGTTTGTTACTCTGTAGGTAGAAGAATAAATACTAGAGTTTAATAAAATACTTTATTAGTTGAAAAATGTCAACTCAAGCTTTTTACTCTTTAAGTTAAAGTGTTTAAAAAGTACTAAGTACTGGTTTCAAAACTACTTAAAGTATAAAAGTAAAAGTAGTGTAAGGGAAAATAAATAAAGTCATTAAGAACAAAAGTTTAGGCCACGCCCACAGAGTCCTATAGTGTACAAAAGTAGAAAGTTCAGATAATTGTGTGAAAATGTAAAAATAATTATTCCAGTAAAGTATAGATAATCTACATTTCTACTTAAGTAATATAATGACGTATTTATAGGACAGAGATCACCTGCTCACCTTTCGATCGTCTTCCACTGCAGGAAACGATCAAAATACATGCTTTTCTGATAATCTTTAAAAGGAGCTCCACTCAGAAAGTCATGGACTGATCTGTAGTCAGTAAAATATAACGTGAGCTGAATATAATTTCAGTGAACGGAAAATCAACTGAGGAAGAAATTATTAAAAAAAGGATTGAAACTCACTTTTTGAAGTAGCTGAAGTTTCCGTCGCAGACGTTCCTCTGGAGGTTCTGGATGTACAGCTGCTGCTGGCTCTCCTGGATCTCCTGCACGAAGTGGGGAGACTGAACACATACAGGACATGAGCTACAAACACATCCATAACTCTGTATTCATAATTCAAGCTTTTTTTGTGTGTGTGTGTACTGGGAGCACCTAAATGAATGGTTTCTGATGACTGACTGTTGTCACGGTTTTAATCAGTCAGTGGAGTTCCTGTGTTTTCCACCAACAAAATATATAGAAAGACTTCCTCACTTCCAGACCACCACACACATCAGTGTAGATTTATTCCTAAATTCTGGCTCTATGTTATTTAATATGTATAAGATAGCAATGAGCATCCCGGCGTGCCTTGTGCAGGATGTAAGATATGGCCCTCTATTTGTACTAAAAGTAATATCATGTTATTTAATGTTTAATCCTGAGTATTGTACATTGATTCAGTACTACAGTGTCAGTACAAGCCTAGTACTGGTTCTTGAATCAGTGCATCTCTAGTAAAAAATATATTTAGAACATTTGTTTGCATTTTAAGCATTTTATATCTTTGATTCATATCCATATATTTACCTTTGGGTTGAGGTATTTCTCAATAATCTCATTTCCACCGCTCTTCTGATTCTCATCTTGTGTCAGTTCATGAGCTTCCTGATATCAAACAGAGGTAAAGATCTCAGCATCAGCCCTACAGCATACTTAATACACTTATAACCTGATGTGCCAGAAGTCATGGGACATGAACATAAAGCACCAGTCAAGTTTGAACACTACTTTACATTTATTTTTATGGCATTTAGCTGACACTTTTATCCTTTTAAGTCACTTACAATTTTATTTCTATTACTGAGGTGGGCCAAACCAAGCTGAACTGCTTGAATTTTTGCACCAGGAGTAAAGCATCATAAAGTTATCCAAAAGCAGTGTGTAAGACTGGTGGAGGAGAACATGATGCCAAGATGCATGAAAAAAACTGTGATTAAAAACTAGGGTTATTCCGCCAAATATTGATTTAAAACTTTATAAATATGAACTTGTTTTCTTTGCATTATGTTCATTTTATTAAAACATAAACCTATAAATAGCAAAATCAGAGAAACTGATTCAGAAACTGAAGTGGTCTCTTAATTTGTATATATATATATTTATATTACTGACAGTTATGTTATTGTCTCATCAGTTATTATTAATCAGTGTAATAATCAAACTGCACAGCACTTCTATACTAAACTTCTATAAAAATACCATTGCCTCCAGGAAGCTAACACAGCGCTTGAGTTCTGGTCGTGTGTCGCAGTAGAGGTGGAACAAGGCCTTCCCAATAGGCTGATCCACACACAGGCTGTAGTATTCCCGTTCTGTAACACAGAGCATCGCTGTGGTAAGAGCAATTGAACTGAAAACCGCAGTATTAAAGAGAAACTAAACCCTAAATTATATATTGTTTCATTAATAGCTAAAATGTAATATACCAGACTTAGATTAGAACAGGCTTAAATGTTTAATAAACATTCCCTAATCTTTAAAAAAACGCTTTTATTGCAGTCATTTCTGCCTCTGCAGCGCCCTCGCTGGTTCAACTGTGCTATATAATATGCAAATCAGTCAATCAATAATACCTTCTCCTTGCTGACATCCAACCTTCTGCATCACACTGCTATCAGAAGCACACTGCTCAGCCAATCAGCTCTCCCCTCTGCCCCGCCCCTAAACCCATACATCACCCAGTGCCCCTCTTCCATTTTTTTTTTAGCATTTTTCAAATTTGAGTTTAGCTTTACAGAGGAGAGATAATACCTACATATCTTCCAATAGAACTCAATGTAAAAAGAGATTATTTTAGATAATTTGGAGAGTTTCTACTGGTCCATTGATCAATAAACTTTATACTTGTTTTTTATTGGACAGCGACAAAATATGCTAAATCCAAGCTCAAGTAAAATGTAGTCTTCCCTGTGTTAATTCCTCAGTAAATACCACCACAGTAATGAACACAACTGAAGTCGACTGAAGCTTACCCATGCTTTTCTCCAGCTCTGTACACTGGTTTATGTGGGGAAAGCGCAGAAGTTCTCTCCATCTCCGGCTTCTTCCTTTACCTTTCCCTCCACAGCCTTCAGAGAGAACAGACAGGATTATTAGGAAAGAGAATTTCAGTCAAATTCGCATTATTTTAAAACATACCCAGTGAGGTCTATGCTTTACCTTTCTCACAGTGGTTGTTAATATCATTTTGGGTCATTTTAACAATGTGTTTAATTTTGGCAATTTTTGGTTCATTTGTGCATACGTACTTAATGTTTCATATGCCCAAATAAGTCACTTTGCTATTTTTGGGGTTTTTCTAAATAATATTCATTTTAAGTTGCAACTATGAATCATTTTTAAGATGTAAAATCTTTAACAAATAATGAAACTAAAGATTTGGAGGACATGAACTATTTGATTTGTATTCAGGAAAATCAGGAAAGAATCAATTTTATGACTCTATTCATTATATGTTGACATTAGCTTATTAGCTTAGATATACTTAAATATTACAATTGTGATCCTATCACAGCAGTGCCAATATTTCACCTTATAGCACAAATCTCTCTTTATTACTGCTTAATGGAGCTGTTTGGTACCCCAGCTGGATCCTATACATGTTTATTATTTTCTTTATTTAATTTTTTATCTCTTCTTGGTTATTTGAATGTTTGAATGCAGATTTTGGCTTTTACGTAACGCCTCATTCTTTGTGAACTTTATGGACTGTAACCGCTGATAGACAGTGTTTCCTCCAGCACATTCGCATGCGTCGGAACATTTTTGAAATTGTTTAACGAACCAAAAGAAAGTAAACACGCTAAAACTAATTTCCTTGGGCAAATTCCTGAAGTGGCGTAGTCGGCAGGACAGGCTCCTCACTGCCTGATTCTATCGGCTCTGTTTCATGAGTTCATGCACTGAAAGAACAGCATCTGATCCTCACGGAAGAAAGAAAAAAGGACAACAAACAACGCCCTTCTAAAAATAGACGTCTGAGGAAATGAAGTGTCCTTTTAAGGACTTCCATCAGAATGTGTGCCAGCCTTTATTATCTGTTATGTGTCGACGGTCGAGTGTACAGGCATCTCTGGTATCCTGAACGACACAATCAATACCCGGGATAAAAATAGATCAGAGAAAGGAGGAATAAAGAGGTGACATAGTATCAGTGTTCAGGTGAGAGTGTGAAACATACACTGATTTCACTGATTTATTTTTGGTGTATAATGTAAAATGCAATGGTTCATATTAAGGGCCTATTTTTCCCACATATCCCCCACTTGTATCTCAATTTCTCTTTTTTATAGTCTTTATTATTTAAAATATAATTTTACAATCCAAGATTTTCTCTCAGAACTATTGTTAAAAAGTCGCTTTATTGCAAACCACCAGTGATACCATAGCAGTCACCTAATAACACTACAACAACCATCTGGTAACCACTTAGCAAAACTATAGCAAACACCGGTTATACCATAGCAACAATCTCTCAACACCATAGTAGCCACAAAGCAACATTATATAGCAAACACCTAGGATACCATAGCAACAACCTCTTAACACCAAAGTAGCCACTAAGCTACATTATATAGAAAACACCGGGGACACCATAGCAACCACCTCTTAAACCCAAAATAGCCACAAAGCAACATTATATAGCAAACACCTGGGATACCATAGCAACAACCTCTTAACACCAAAGTAGCCACTAAGCAACAACATTATATAGCAAACACCTGGGATACCATAGCAACAACCTCTTAACACCAAAGTAGCCACTAATCAACAACATTATATAGCAAACACCTGGGATGCCATAGCAACAACTGCTCAACACCATAGTAGCCACTAAGCAACACTGCATTTTAGTAGAATGTAAATATATTAAAGAAGCTTAGTCTGGCTTTTTCTTGCAGGCCACTGTAGCACTCATCTCGCAATCTCTTAGCAACATCGTAGGAACCACTTGAGATACCATTGCATCCATTTAGCAACATTGTAGCAATCACTTACCACCCATTCTTTTACTGTATAATAGATTTAAGAAGCTTCACTACCTGCACTACTGACTTCTCTGAATAACTTTTGCATCTTAATAATTTCTTTGATTTTACCAAATTAAAAACCTCTGGAATATAATCAAGAGGAAGATGGATGATCACAAACCATCAAACCACCAAACTGAACTGCTTGAATTTTTGCACCAGGAGTAAGGCAGCATAAAGTTATCCAAAAGCTGTGTGTAAGACTGGTGGAGGAGAACATGCATGAAGCCAAGAAAAGCTAAAGGAATTTGGGAGAAAAGTTGTTTGTAGTTTATAGAATAAAACAACATAAACCTATAAATAGCAAAATCAGAGAAACTGATTCAGAAACTGAAGTGCTCTCTTTAGTGCTCTATTTTTTCCAGAGCTGTATATACTCTGTATTATGCAATGCCACCCTGTCATACTATTTACTATAAATGCATTACTAAGTTCAGTTCTCATTAACAGTGTGATTAAACACTTCCAAGAACTTTTCTTACATCTCAGATACTATATTTAGCCTGGGTACAGACAGAGGACTCGAGTGTCAGCTGTACCGAAAGGCGTCCAACCTGTTTGTGACCCAAGGACATCCGAGTCGTACCTGTTTTATGAGTCTTTGTGATGCACGTCTGACGTGTTTTGTTTGTATATGAAGCATAAAAAAATGCAGAATGTGCTGTTTTGTATCTTTGCCCTGCAGGACGGTGTTGAGAGCTGGTGCTATGAATAGAATTTGCAGGCTGTGACGCTCTGCACCTCACTGCGGGTCTGCGTGTGGGACAAAGGTGCAAATTTACTACTTAAAAAATGTAAAAAATCTTTGTTGGTCATTCTGTTTTATTGTACAGGAAATGGAGCAGTGGTGTGGGATTGAACTGAATTTAATATGTTGCACAAATTTTAAGCCCTTAAATGTAAAGTTCTTTGCGGTGATTTCATTAAAGGAGCAGGTCCTGGAGCTGCAACACGATCTTATTCAAAAACGTCCAAAAAAGTTAAAGTCAAATTAGTGTTTTTTTCATCTGTCCACTGTTTGCGCTTTTGAGTGAATTACATATAAACACACATGCACATACAACCTATGTATTAAGTACATGAAGAAGAATTGATAAAACAGCACTGAGAGATAATAACAAATGCCTCATCAGTTTTAGGTTCAGATAAATGTAATTACTACTGTAATTACATGACAATTCACATCTCAGATGTGCTTCAATTTTCAGTTATGAGACTAAAAAGACCTTAGAGGTTGCGTCCCAAATGTATGCTCCAATTACAATTACTACTAATTACTACTAATACCAGTTTTGTTCTTTAGTATTAAGTATGTAGTATATTATTAATGAAAGTGTGAAATTTGATACATAATTAGAACCAGACAGATTTTGAGTGAGGTTACACTGTACAACTGTACACTATTATCCAACAATGCAATTAGTAATTTTACTAAATAGGTATTAGTAATTAGTATGTAATTTGGATGCACTTAGTGATTTGTGTTTTAAGAATGATGACAAAAATCCAAAGAGAATTTTTTTAATTTTAAGGTTAGTCTATCCTGATAAAGGTGGGGTAACCACTAAAATGTACAGAACTAAGGTTGGGATCTAACAGTGGCTGGTGGTTACCCGTGTGTGGTCTCTATCAAATACAGGTGACATTTGAAATTTCATTATTGTGACATATTTTATCGTTTTCATTTGCGATATATTACCAATATGTGGTGTGAAATAGAAATAGTATATTTTCATTGCAACATAGACGGTCTAAACTACATAAGACTTGCTCCCAATTTGACTTATATTGGGCAACAATGTAGATGCCGAACAAGGTAAGCGATGGGTCCCATCAGGCTCAGTGATTTTGTGGATTTCATTTTCCAGCAGGAATTTTTCACACTGCCAAAAGTAGCAATTGGTCTTATTTAATATTCTAATTTCCTGAGATACTGATTTTTGGAAAACTGGGGTTTTCATTTGCTGTAAGCCATAATAATAAAATAAAACAATAAGAAGAACAAACTCTTAAAATAGATCACTCTGTGTTTTATACAGCTATATAATATACAAGTTTCTCATTTTGAACTGAATTACTGAAATAAAGTAACTTTTCAATTATATTTTTTAATTATATTTTTTGAGATGCACTCGTACTGCACAAAATATTGGGGTCTAGATGGGACCCCTGTCAATTTAAGGTGGGCTCTAATAACCAAGCCCACCTTAAACCCACCTAGCCTCCGTTTAACCCCTGGTCAAGCCTTAATTTAGGTCTATCCAGGTCTTGTATATACTGTACCCCTCATATTCCACTATAAATGAAATGACCGATGGTCTTACCTTCTCTGGCTCTGATCAGCGCAGTGTTCGCTACCATAGACTCAATCTCCATCCCGGCTCTGTGGCATCAGTCAGCAGATCCAATCAATCTGGACTATCTGGTCCTGGGTCTTGAGTCCAGCAGGCTGCAGTTAAAATAGATTAATTTTTATATTCCTAAAAGTTCAACACACTGTTGCATGCTGTAGGCACTGCTGAAGTGTCTGTCTGAAGTGCTGGAGACAGAAGACTGGAGGCGTCTCTCACCTGCTAGCTCAGCACTCAGGTGTTCCTCAGGTGCAACATTCTCTGAACTTGGAGACAGTGGGCGGCTTACGTCACCCGAGAGCCAGTAGAGCCTGTTTATTCAGAAAGGGGGGGGTGTGGGGGGGGGGGGGTTAATCTGTAAATCTGGTTTACACTATTCTTCACACCATTTTAGTTCTATTGTATAATCTCAAGTCAGAAAAAGTTTGGACAGTATATTAAATGCATGTACAAAAATAAGAGAACACTAAAAAATTACGAGTTTCTTTGATTTTACCAAATTAAAAACCTCCAGAATGTAATCAAGAGGAAGATGGATTATCACAAGCCATCAAACCAAACTGAACTGCTTGAACTTTTGCACCAGGAGTGAGTAGCATAAAGTTATCCAAAAGCAGTGTGTAAGACTGGTGGAGGAGAACATGATGCCAAGATGCATGAAAAAAACTGTGATTAAAAACCAGGGTTATTCCACCAAATATTGATTTCTAATCTCTTAAAACTTGAATATGAATATGAACTTGCAAATATATCTATATTTATCTATCTATCGTAGGCAATTCTGAGATGATGCAACATTAATGCAAACAGAAAAGTACATTAAAAGGCATGTTTCAACAAGACAATGCAAAACCACATGCTGCACGCATTACAAAATCGAGTCAAGTCACATTTATTTTTAGAGCACATCTAAAATAACCACAAGGGCAAACCAATGCGCTGTACAATACAGGCGTATAAACAATTAAATGTATAAGAATAAATAATAAATAAATAATATATAAGAGAAGTAAACAAGAATATTGTCACCAAACAAGAATCAGATTATCCCTGGACATGCAGGTCAAATCGGTACAACTTACTTAAAACACTAAAGGACTGAGAGTATATGTTCCATTAAAACAATATAAAAACTGTGGTAATTTAGGGCAAGAATTGATTTAAAACAGGTCATTTTAACAGGGGGTTATAATCAAACATTAAATGCAACAGCAGCATTCATGAAAAGTGAGTCTTTGAAAAGTAAAAATGAATTTATAAAATTATTTCTATTACTTGTTCACCTGTACCTGAGGCAATGACACATCTGTGTGAGCTTACCTTGGTTTTTGGTGTAGTTCTGGTCTATAGCGCCACCTGCTGTCTTCAGAGATCCTTCATCAGGTCTTATTAACAGAAGTCTCAATACTGAATATTAAGTGGATTATTTTATTGTACAGAATAATGAATAATTCTAGTTAATTATGTTTCCTTGGAATCTGCAGTGTAAATAAATATCTTATAGGTTATACAGATTTGACAGGAAATGAATAAAGAAAAGGCTGTGTCTTCAGTACAGTGCTATTCTCAGGCAATAGATACAAATTTCATCAGTACTAGCCATTTAGTAGGCCTGATAACTATGTATGGACAATGTATTATATCAGAAATAATTATCAGAAATGATAAATGCTATTTTTGACGTTTTAAATGAGTTTATACCACTGGTATAATTAGAGATGAAAAAATGAAATATTTGGCCAAATATTGACCAACAAATGTAGAGCCCTTTTTTTCCTGCAGGTTTTCAATTATTTACCACTTTTTACATGGATAAATTAAATTGCCTACATGTATTTTTGCATTATTTAAGTCATTATAAATCTGAAAGAATTTATGGATCACTAAACATTCTAACATGCCAGCAGACAAATGAACAAAGCACAATACTCTTTGGTATAAACTATTCAGTCTTTTCACTTATTTGGGAAAACATAAATCAATATTTAGTGGAATAACCCTGTTTTTTTAATCACAGTTTTCATGCATCTTGGCATCATGTTCTCCTCCACAAGTCTTACACACTGCTTTTATATAACTTTATGCCTTTACTCCTGGCGCAAAAATTAAAGCAAGTCAGCTTGGTTTGATGGCTTGTGATCGAAGGTTTTTATTTTGGTAAAATCAAAGAAACTCGTCATTTTTACGTGGTCTCTTATTTTTTTTTCAAGAGCTTGTCTTAAATGTGTTACTTTAACACAGCAGCTTAAGTATGATACTTAAATTAACTAAATATCCCATTAAACAAACTTTATATAAGATTTAAGAGTTAAATAATATTTTTTATAATTTAGCTTGTTTTTTTATTATTATTATTTAAATTTAATAATATTAGCTCTGTGTTATAAGCGCCGTTATACTTTACTGAGTCAATAGCTACAGCCAATCAGCGTCGAGTGCGAGAATGCTCGCTCCTGATTGGTCCGGCGCTTCGATCCGGGTTCCAGCGTAAAGCCCGTTTAGTATCAGAGAGGTACCAATATGGCGGAGGTAAGATTGAAAAAAGACGGAATAGGCGACGCAGCTTTAACGCTAATTTCTCGTCTTTTCGGGCTTCGAGTCGACATTTTTGTGGCGTGTTATCGAAATGATCGTGTTATGTTCGACAAATGAGGGTTTAATGTGGGAAAGGGCGGCGTTTAACGCTAAAATAGACGATTAAAGGCGGATGGGGTTTCGTAGCGGCGGGGTTTAGGCCGGCTGGCTAAGCGGCTAAACGCAGCGCCGCTGTACTAAACCCGCTCATATTCCTCTTTTTACTCACTTTTCTGCGGGATTTTATCTATATAAATCGTGTTTTATCGTGTTTAATCGTATTTAATGCTGTCATAATACCAAACCTCACTTTTCTGTGTTTTGTATTTAATGTTGTGCTGTGTTTTTGCCTTTTCTGAGCGCGGTTTAAACCGAAATAATGTCGTTTTGTGGCGTTTTTCACTATATATCGATACTGTAGAAGACCTTTATTCTAAAATCCAACCAGGGAAAAAAATAATAACTCATGAATTCGAGTTTTACTGGGTAAAACTCTTAATTCAGCATCTCTGAAATGTAACTAACTGGGTTAGGTTAGTTTTTACTTGTAGAAATTCTAATGTCAGATACCAGAGATGATATTTTACCTGTAATAATATCAGATTTATAGATTTATAAAGCTATTCTGACTTGTCAGTACTAGAATGACACATTCTTCATGTTATTATGACTAATCATATGACTGGTTACCATTGATTTGACTGTATTATATATATAGGTTAATTACATTTTTGCTAGCGAACTAATACAAACTCCAGTTAGTTATGTATCTATTTATCTATCTAAAATATTTTTTTTAGTGTAGTATAAATTGTAATTCTAGGTTTCTCCACTGTAATACCTACTAGTAAAAAGTTCAAGACCATGTATTCATAGATGATGCTGGCTAGTTCAAAGTTAAAGTATCTCTAATGATGTCTGAACTAGTATTGTACAGTTTTAGATTATATAATATAAAATTAGATATCTGCAATTTGAATTTTGACTGCTAATACTATTATTGATATGTAGCTATAACTATAGTTTATACTCTCTATCTGTCTGTATACTGTCTATAACTAGATTTTGTACTAGTTTACTAATATGACTCATCATATGACTTATTTATAATTTCATTTTTTGCTTGCCAACTATTGCTAAATACTCTTACATCTGTAACTACTCTGTACAATTGTTTTTATACTAGTATAAATTATAATTCCAGAAATGTCAACTAGAATTCTAATTAGTAAAAAGTTCAGGATTATATATGTGTAGATGATTCTGATTAATAAATTCTCACTAGTTCAAAGTTGCTTCGAGGTATCTCTAAGTTTATACTTATAATATAATAAAAGTTTGATATCTACAAAATGATCATTATAATATAAAAATATATAATCATTAAAGTCAGAAATAAGGCTGCTTTTGATACTGTGAAAGCTATTTAGTCTAAAATTCCACCAGTGATAGATGTCCTAACTCATAATTGTACAGATAAAAACTCAAATTCAGGATCTTTTTAATGTAGATAACTGTCTTTGGTTAGTTTTTACTTGTAGAAAATCTGTAATATCAGATTCATAGATTTATAAAGCTATTCTGACTCATTCATGTAAATATGACTTTTCGTATGATTGGTACCCTTGATTTGACTTGCATCAAGTTTCACTCTATCTTACGTAACTATAGTTAAATTTTTGCTTCCTAGTACAAATTCCAGTACATATCTATCTGTAATTGTTTTTACACTAGTAAAAATTATACTTCCAGCTTTCTCCACTCTAATTCTTACTAGTAAAATGTTCAGGATCATGTATCCATAGATGATTTTGACTTGTTTTGACTTTTATTAACTGTCATTTTTAATTTTCTTTCTGTTTTTTCAGGCTTCCTTGGGAAGTACAAGCCCAGGTAAATGTCTCTCCCCAAATTTCATTATATATTATTTAATATTCAGAGGTGTTTTTAGTTTTCTCCATCGTTTGAACCCATCGTTTGGAGATGTATGTATTTTTCATTGGACAGTGACAATGTAATACACTAATTATTTTCTGTACTCACCTCAAGTTATAACTTATGAATTGGTATATCTGGGTATATAATTGAAAATATGCCTTTTTCATTTTATTTTTATTTGAATTCATTTCATTTTGGGACACATTTTCTATACAAAAATGAAAAAAATGTTAAACACTATTCTCAATATTTGCAAAGCAGATGTTATTGTTTATTAAGTCACATTTTCCCCCTTATTTTTTTCAGTTGGCTCTTTGTCATCAGAAGATCACGACTTTGATCCAACAGCAGACATGTTGGTTCACGATTATGATGATGAGCATACTCTGGAGGAAGAGGAGATGAGGGAAGGAGAGTCGAACGGGAGTTCGGAGATCGCAGATCTGGAAAAGGTAATTCTAAATTTCTAAATATGACAGACTTAACAGGGCATGAATTATTTCACCATAACCCAGTTCAGTTAGTTTAGATGGTGATGTATAATAAATAATTCAGATGTTTATTATTTAAAAAATATTACCTGAATACATGTGACGAAGTACAACAAACTATTCATCGCTGGTTCAAAGTTGGCATTGCTCTCTCTCTCTCTCTCTTTCTGGGTGGGTACAGTAGATTGTGCTCTTTCCCCTCATCGCTCCTAGGGTGATGTGGATCAGCACAAAGCTGCGTCTGTGAGCTGATGTATCAGAACCGAGTCGCTGCTGTGCTTTCCTCCGGGCGTTAGCATTAGATGCTACAGCATCAGCAGCAGTTCAAAAGAGGCGGAGTCTGACTTCACGTGTCAGAGGGGGCCTGTGCTAGTCTTCACCCTCCTGGTGTTTAGGGCATCACTAGTGATGGGGGGAGTCTTAATGAGTGGGTTGGGTAATTGGCCGTGTAACTTGTGGAAATAAAAATATTAAATACTATGATGAATTGATTTTAAACAGGAGGGGAACATGCCATTGGACGAGCTGTTGGCCTTGTATAGGTATGAGCCGTCAGTCAGCACGGTTGGAGGCTCGAGTGTGGACAGCTCTTCAGTGGAACTGACGGATGACTTGCCCGATATGACTCTAGACAAAGTATGTAACTGTAATTTTACTATTACTATTATCACTAATTAGCACTAATAAATTCTTAAAATAATGTCTTATAATTGTGTTTGATTTATATTTTGTGTTGTCTAAATGGATCTGTGTTGTCCCGTTTTTTGCTCAGTTAAATTATTAATTACTTTCCAATGAATGTTTTCCATTAAACAGGAGGAGATAGCTAAAGATTTGCTGTCTGGAGATGATGAGGAAACTCAGTCCTCCGCTGACGACCTCACACCATCAGTGACCTCGCACGAAACCACAGATTTCTTCCCCAGAACTCTGCGCTGTAAGTCCTGCTCATTATATTATGAGGTGCAAAGGGAATAGTATAGGGCGGTAAATATTTTTTTTTTGCAATGATTGATTGATATTGTCATTTTGAGACCATTTAAATGCCTCTGACATGATGATATAATAGCATAACAAAGCAGTTATACCCTTTTAAAGACATTCAAATGAATGAATTTTGAGAAATACTACTAATGTTATGTCTATATAATTACTGTTATATATGTGGACAAACATTACAAATAAACGCATTAGACCATATCACCATTTTCAAATATTAGAAGGATTTGCTATTATCAGTTTTAAAACACAATAACAAATGTACATAAATATGTTTATAGAATATTTTTACCAGATTACCCAGCTTTATCAGCACTTGATCATGTACACCAAGGGCAGTGGCTTTAGTGATATAAATGTTGGCCATATCGTCCAGCACTAGTGTAGAATGAGAGAATGAGTCACTCTTTGTAATGGGGAAATGGTGAAATAAGTAGGAAAAATGAGTAAAAACTGTGTTCAAAGGAATTTTGGTAATATTTTAATTTTTTATGTTTTTTTGTATTAAACAATTAAGGCATAAAATTAGTCAGATGAATGTTAAGTTTCTGTAAAATAAATGTATATAATATATAAAATAACCTAATCACATTAAACTGCTTGTGTTTATTCAGCTAACACTATTTATGATGGAGATAAAGAGTCTGAGGGTGAGGAGGACGGTTTAAACGCTGAGGACTCTCGGAAGGTGAGACCCGATATGTTCATAAACTTATTTTATTTTAAGATTTTTAGAAGTTTCCGGTGTTTGTAAGAACCAGTCAGCTTGTAGAGAGGGATGACATGTCTTCTTAAAGTAAAGGTTGTTTTATTTAAAAGTGTTTTGGTTTGTTTTAACAGGAGATCATGGTTGGATCTCAGTATCAGGCTGAAATTCCCTCCCTCACCTGCTATGATGAACATGAGAAGGGTAAGTTTCTTCCTTTATCGTCATTGTAAAAGTCTTTAGGACCACATGTGAAGTGGCTCAGATCTGATTTAAAAAATATCGGATTTCCGCGTTCACACAGCCTTAAAAAAAAAAATCTGATTTTAGTCACTTAAACCTGGTAATGTGAACGTAGCCTTTGTTTTGGGGCACCTTAATCTGTATTTTGATTGGATAATAGAGCCATGGTCGTAACCAGTACTGCAAAGAAAACCTTTGTCTTGGTTTTTTAACATGGTTATAACATGTTTATAACATGATTTCATTGTTATTTAGTGTATGAGGATGAAGATCAGTTACTGTGGCAGCCGGACGTTTTACCAGAGTGGAAAGTGAAGGTTTTCTTGCAAGAGGCGACTCAGTCAGGAGCTGATGGACACGGAGAAGGTCTTGTTAAAGACAATGAACAGGTAAAATTATGTATTTGAATATACATGCATGAACAAATTGTGCTTTTTTTCTAAATTTTTAGTGTTCCTATTCAGTTTATTTAGTGAAAGCAAAATCTATAACTGTATCTGTATATCTGTTTCCTGTAGGTTCTGTATGAGCTCGTTAAATGCAACTACAATGTCCATGAAGCTCTCGAACGATTTCGCAACAATGAAAAATCCTCAAAAGGTATGATAACAGTTATATCGTATATTAAGAGGGGTGCATTGTGTATTTGTTGGTTGTAAAAATGGAACTGACTTCTGTTTTCCTGTTAGGCGAGATGCTCCCGTGGTCTGAAGAAGAATGCCGGAATTTTGAACATGCTCTTCTTTTATACGAGAAGAACTTTCACCTCATACAGAAGCACAAAGTAAGACTAAAGTTTTATTAACTCTGAAAGTGTGTTTTAGCTCAGTAATCAGAGCACATGTATACTCTTACTCTGAAAATCTCTCCATTGTTTGCCTCATGTAACCTGGATTTTTCCCATTGTATGATTCTGCAAGTGCATGTTATATATACTTTAGTACAAATCATTGACAGATCTGATGTTCATACAGATGCATTGGTCTGATTAGTGTTGAAACCTGATGTTCTGTATTATTGAGTGCATGTGAACACCTCTGGGATCTTTGTAGTCTTGCTTTGTATAATAATGGGAGTGTTTGTGCAGCTAAATGCTTATTTACTAATTCTTACTTGTTTTTCTTCAAGGTGCACACAAGAACTGTGGCAGAATGCGTCGCGTTTTACTACATGTGGAAAAAGTCAGAACGGTTCGACTTCTTTGTCCAACAAAATCGGTTTGGGAAAAAGAAGTACAGCAGCTACCCTGGAGTAACGTGAGTATTTATATATTTATTTTAAAGGCAGAAAGTTTCCCAGTAGTGTTTTTAAATAAATAAATAAAAAAAACTGAAGTAAACTTGATGAATTTAGACATTTCTGGAGTGCTGTGTTTTGATGTTTATTTGATTGTATCTGATCTTGTGGTCTGGCTCTGTAGGGACCTGATGGACCGGCTGGTGGATGAAGCAGAAGGTCTGGTGGACGGCTCCGTCTCTGTTTGCTCCAGCAGCAGCGGCAGGATAGAGCCCTCAGCCGACCAGCAGCTCAACATCCTCAACTCCATCACCGCCAGTGACCTCTCCGGTGAGTCTTCTGCTCTCCACCTTCACTTTATTAATAAAAGCTGTATATGTTCCTCATTTGAGGATAGTTTAAAGAAGTGTGGCTGCATTTCAGTTCTTTTGGGGGGTTTACTGAAGCATAGTAACCTCAATTGATAAGCAGTAGATGTAGTGTAGGGGTTCTATATTTGGCCGTACTTATTTTTATGTCCTGTTTATATCCCCAGGTATGTGACAAGATTCTTTACTACTGATTCTGCACTTTCTGGTTGTTATATGATGCATATTTGCACAAATACAGGGATAATTTGAAGGAAAATGAAGTGTGATATAAAGCACTGGATAGGTAGCTTGTTAGATTAGCCTACACACACACACACACACACACAGGAGACAGACTTGGGGCGACACAAGCGGCTTGTTGCCTGCCTGTATTTAAAGCAGGGTAACTGCAGAGGGATGCAGACACATCAATGCCCAAGTAGAAACTCTCATAGGGTTATATGCCAGGTTCTGTTCAGTCAGAGAGAGAGAGAGACTGCGCTTAGTCAGAAACTTCACTTCTTCGTTTCTTTGTTTTTACTATGAGTTTCCTCTTCTGAAGTCTCCATTGCTCCACCAGGCGCTCGAGTTCAGTAAAACTGAGCCGGATCCTCTTTTTGTATGTATGTAAAGACGTGTGACGTGGCCAGAAGAACTTCTGCGAAAGCGACCCAGTTTTTAGGCTTAGCAGGGTTGGTGGGTCCAGCACACTGGTACTATTAAACACAATATTTTACCCATATTCTTCTCCACTCAGAAATGCTTCTGCTTTCAGTTTAGAAACTAAATAATACTGACTGTTGCTTTAAATGTCTGTAAATATATCATTCATCCCTTGTTCCTTCCCTTTCTACAGCACTAACCAGCAGCGTGGCGTCAGTGTGCAACTCGGGAGACGTGAGCTGCCTGGATTCCTACAACTTCTCCTCGCTGGACGGCCTTCACCGCGGACCCCTGGGCCACGACGAGCCCCTCGGCTTCTCCGGGAACGGAGAAGGAGACTGCCTGAACCTGCTGGACTCTGGCTTCTATCACTCGGACCTGGGGCAGCTGAACGTGTGCAGCGAGGACTGCGAGAGGCCGCCGGTCAAGAGGCTGAAGATGGGCCTGTCGGAGCCCTTCCTGAACGAGGTGGCGGTGGACAGCCGCAGCATGGGCGTCGACTTCGAGGGCCGCACGCACCACATCACCAGCGCCAAAATGGCCGTTTCCGTCACTGACTTCGGCGGCCTTTCTGCGGGAGAGGCCGGCAGCTACATGGGCAGCCACACACTACATCAGCACACGGCGCTGCAGTCCGAGTGACCTCCCTCCGCCCCCCACGTGACCTTTTGCAATTACACCCGTGTACATAGCCGCTCACTGGAAATTCAACTTTCAAACTTTTGTTTTTGGGCCGTTTTTTTGTTTATTAATTATGTACATGTGTGTGTAAATATGTACAGATTCCTTTTTTTACTCTGACATCAGTGATGTCTTATTGTACAGACCTTAATCTTGAGTTCTCAAGAGTTAATAATACAGCCATTTAGTCCGGAATATTTTGGAACGTGTCGTGTATCCTGTCCGAATACTGTGGAAGCTGAACTCGTGGAGGACTTTCACTTCACATCGATAGTTCCCACAAGAGTCGCAGAAGCTAGTCTGTCGTCCCCCATCCATTTCCCTGCTTTTTACCAATGATGGGATGTCCTGCCCGTGGTGCACCGACGGCACCTGCAGCGGTGACCTGTACCCACTCTCTGGCTCAAATATGAAGCTTTTATGTGAAAAACTTAATGGTGAATTGAGGTGTTTTGTTTCCTAAAGGTGCAAGACTGGTTAACACCAGGGCATCCATCACTCTTCCACATACATTGTTCTGTATGTGGTTCTAATTTTTAATGCAGTAAATGCATTAGACACCTCAAGAGTCAAGAAAATATTTAAAATTAAGTTTATATAAAAATAACATTTAAGAAAATATACAAGTATGCCCATACCTGGCGCCCTGGGGTTAATTAAATTTTCGCGTTCTGTGGTAAAAAAAAAAATGTTTAGAATACTATACATTTTATTCTATAAACATTTTTCATCTAAATAATCTCTAGATCTCTTAATTATAAGGTCTTTTAAGAGTCAAAATATTCAGAATAAACATAAATGCTAAACGTAAGCTTAAGAAAAAAGATGGTGAAGCAAATTATCCTAAACATATTCATTTACCAAATAAAGATAGAGGTGATTTTCTAAAAAAAAAAAAAAAAAAAACCTTACATTTAGACCTAAATATGGGCATACGCAACATTTTACAGACTACAAACTGACAAAAATCAGTGGTCTACATAAATACATGGTCATTTAAGCTTTACTGAAGCTGCAACAAAGATAAAGATAAATAAATGATCAGCATCATTAATTTCCCTCCTCAACCCCTCTAGATATTTCCCCTTCAGATGGAAGGAAAACCCTGCGACGAAGTGTGTGATAGACATTGAATTTTTTGTATCTTGTTATTTATTTGTGCTCTTTCTATGCTCCCTTTTGCAAGTCTCTTTGTAGTCACTGAAAAACTGGTGGTATATCGTTTTGTTGGGGGGTATTTATTGCTATAAAAAGACCGTTGGACTGCACATTGGTCACTACGGAGCAAACAAACCTTAGCTGTACTCTTAAGATCCTCCTTTTTTGGAAAGGAGAAGAATATTTGTGATGTTTTACTGGCTTTGTTGCAGTGTGTTCTGAGACCAGTTGTTCTGTTCCTTTGTTTTGTTCTTTATGAGAGAAACACATTTTACTTAAGTGCAGTGCAAGAGCTTTGCCACAAGGGGGCACTATTGCAACAGTCCTCTATCGCCCCCTTGAGTACGGAGTGTTTGAACCACCGACATTATACCAACTACATTATAACGTATGCTGAATTTTTACAGCAGGTCCGTATATTTGCAGAGCATTGGCGTTTTTGCGTTTGCGTCTTCAGTAAAATACGTTTCGACCCTTGAAGTTACTATTTTGAGTTGAGCTATAATCGTTTGCATGTGGCTATCATTTTATTTAATTTTTTTTCCCCTCATAAGGAAAGAAACGATTATCTCCTCTAAACGATTAACGCATTATAATGCCAGTTCTACGTGTTTAGAGCTATATTCCCATTGACTGACTGACCAACTGACCTCTTTCTGTGGCCCCCAAACCACCTTCCTGTTCTTTTCACTGCCAGGTTTTGTTTTAAGATGTTGTTCGGAGGGTCTCTGCTAGTTTGTAGTTCTGAAAGACAGTTTAAGAGAGATCCTCAAAGGAGAACATACGCACTCGTACTCGCGTATGTGTTTACGGTGATGTCGAATTAAATTCTATTCTATCTATGCATTTATTACAGTGATTTCAACCTGAACGTGGTTATTGATGCTGACCGATCGCACATATGAGTTAAAGCCCTTTTACACCAAGTAATATATTTCTGGACATTAAAAATCTTTGTGTTCTGTAAATGAAGTTCTAAATGCCACAGTTCTCGTATACAGTTCTTGAAAAAATTAAGAAAGCACTTCAATTTCTGAATCAGTTTCTCTGATTTTGCTATTTATAGGTTTATGTTTGAGTAAAATGAACATTGTTGTTTTATTCTATAAACTACAGACAACATTTCTCCCAAATTCCAGATAAAAATATTGTCATTTAGAGCATTTATTTACAGAAATGGCTGAAATAACAAAAAAGTATTAACAGTTCAGTAACTTAATATTTGGTGGAATAACCCTGATGGCTTTTAATCATCTTGGCATCATGTTCTCCTCCACCAGTCTTACACACTGCTTTTGGATAACTTCATGCTGCTTTACTCCTGGTGTAAAAATTCAAGCAGTTCAGTTTGGTGGTTTGATGGTTTGTGATCATCCATCTTCCTCTTGTTTATATTCCAGAGGTTTTCAATTTGGTAAAATCAAAGAAACTCATCATTTTTAAGTGCTCTTATTTTTTTTCCAGAGCTGTATGACTATGGTTAAAATGTCAGTTTCGTACTTGGTGAGAAAAGTTTATTAAACGACTTGCTGTAAAAGGGCTTTTACGCAAATCTGTGAGAAGAGACCTGTCTATGCGAGAGTTTTATGGGATTGGATAAATGCTATTTGTGATTTTTCCCCCCACCCCCACCCCCCTCTCTTCCACACCCCTGTTCCCGTTACCGACATGATCAAGTATATTTACCTCAGTATGGCTTTCCTTCGTGAACTCTTTACGTACTCTCTCTCTCTCATATGGCAATAATTTGTAAATATGTACAGACACCAACATAACCTTCCCACTTTCTCTCTTCCTTGGCAAACAGACTTGAACTTGAAAACTTTAAAATCTGTGCTTTTGAGTCTGTAACTTAAGTATTCCACAGAAATGCCTTTACTTGCTTTATTGTTTAGCTGATTATATAAATATATATACATACATACATATATATATTTTGTTTTTTTGTTTCTTGTTTTTAGTTTTTGCTTTACGAGAGATTCGCTTAAGAAGAAGAAGAAGAGTTATTTATTTATTTATTCACTTTAAAGAAAAAACTGCAAGTGGGTGTAGTGTGTTCGATGTTCAGTACATGGCGCGCTAAGCTAGGCTAAGCTAAGCTGTCCTCCGCTGCTGGCCCAGGGCTTTTTGGGAGTTTCTGCGGCGACGCAGCTCCAGCTGAGCATCCTGGTGCTCCCATCTTCACAGAGGAAGCAGTGAAGTAGTTGAATGTACAGTATTATTATTATTATTATTAATAATATTACGTTTTATTACGGGGTTTACGAAACTGAACTGAGCGCGTCGTCTGAGGGAACGAATGTTTGCTGGTTAAGGCATGACCCTCTCTGCAGTGTTGCCTTAACACTTGTTGCTTATTCAGAATAAAAAAAAAAAAGAAAAATACAAAAAAAAATAAGTTGCATGTTTAAAATCTACCTGAAAAAGAAACACAAAGACAACGGCCTCTTTGGGAGTGACAAAATAACGGAAACATCTCTCGTTCTGTTTTTGTAGCCCGAGAAAAAAGGTCTTTTATTCCCGTTTTCCTTCTTTTTCTTTTCTTATTCCGAGAATTTATAGAAGGCTGGTTAGAGAAAGTGACCTGAGGACGTTTCGCTCTCGCGCTGCGTAAAACCGTTTCCTGTTCCTGAGGCCAGAAATTCTCCATTCTGTTTCTGTTCGTTTTTTTGTTTTTCATTACATACTTGAAGGATGTGTACTGATACCATTTTATTTAAATACACTTAAGAAAAAGAAACAATATTCTCAGATTTTGAGTCGTGTAATTTTGTGCAATTCATTTCTCCTGTCCCTCCAAGGATCGAGCAGAGCTTTAGAAAATTGTGTTGGTGAAGTAACTTATTCATGTCCAAAGTTTGTATGAAAAGTACTAGCTTAAAATTGTTGTAAATGTAGTGATGGTCATTTGCTTCCACAGGCGAAAACGTTTTTAAAAATGTAAATTTGAAAACAAGAAAAAAAAAAGTTTTTCGGAAGAATGCTTAAGTAATTTTTTTTTTACATTCGTTCACTTTTTTTGTGCTGGGGGATAAAAGAAGAAAACAAAAAGCATTACAGTCAGAATAAATAATTTTCTTCAACACTTATTTTGGTGTAAAGAAATTCTAGTGTAAAAATAGACAATCAAAAGCAGTAATTACTATTCAAAAAGGAAAATTTTATCATTCATAATGTTTGTACATAGACACTGTTTCTGTTTTTTTTTATTTTTATTTTGTATTTTATGTTATACTTAAATAACTGGCAAACAGATCCAGGAATAAAGTTCTGGAAATATTATGTCTGACTTTCTTATTTCTGTCCTCATTTTCTCCTGACTTTATTCATCCAAACACATAAAACAGCTCATTTCCTTAAATTTCACACATCTCAGTTTATGTATTTATATTAAAAAAACATGCATTACATACATTCATTAGTCAAATAATTATTTGATTTACAAATTAGCATTCTCATGTGAACAAAAACTTCCAAGTTATAAGAAATTTTATGTGTTTAGAAAAAAAAAGTGCTTTAACTAATAATTACTGTTATTATGTAAACAAGTCATATTTAAAGTGATTTTATTAGGAATGACTCATTTCTGAAAAACTTGACAACTTCGTTTTTATTTACTGGCAGTGTGAATAAATCAATGCTTGAGATCTGTATAGCATAAAAATACATTTTATTTTCATTTTATGTTGACTTTTACATATAATTTTAAAATAGTAAAATCATAAATTATTAAATCCCCAAAATAAGGCTGCTTTTTGCCTTGTATGTATTTACCCACCAAGAATACAAATTTATCACATATCTGGAATCATTTTTAAAACACAGATTCGTTTAAACAGGCTACATTCACATTACTGATTTGAGTTGTCCAAATTTTCTTAACTTTGCTTTAATGTGACCTTTAGATTTATTTTTTTTAGGAATATTAATAAATATTGATAAGTCATGTTCATATGTGACTTAGATCTGATGCACCAAAATCCTTTAATGCTGTTTCAGGGACAGATTTATTTACATTTTAGACAGAATTGAACAAAAATTGAAATTAAAATGTATTAATAAGGCATATACATATTGAGCTTATGTGACCTCTTCCCTCTGACCCTAAACCAGAACACAGGCAGCAGACTGAACTCCACAGGAGAAATAAAGGCTGGATAAAGTGCTTTTAATCCACTGGAACCTTCAGCAAAACATTTATACGAATGTTTCTCTGTATCCTGATCAGTCTAGTGAACGATGGTGTAATAGTTAGAGAACAGTTCTTCACCCTGATGGATTTCTCTCAGAGACACGAGGACCACGCAGCGCAGCGGCCTGAAACACACACACACACACACACAGCAGAGGAGGAAGATTAGTGAAGAATAATCATAAATATTTTTATATAAATTAAAGCCTTAGATTTAATCTCTTGCCTTTGTGTATCTGGACTGTAATTAACGTTGGGAAGATACTGGCGAAGCTCCAGTGGAAATTCATCAGGAACATCAAACTCCTGGTAGCAGACATTAGCAGCTTTTACTGGGGATTAATTTAGAGAATAACAGGATATCAGACCAAAAAAAGATCCTTTCATATAAATTAAAAAGGAATTTCACTGATTATTCAAAATATTCAAAAATATTAATTCATACTACAATGAAACTGAAACACCTGGTTTTAGAGCACAATAATTTATTGTCTGTATTGATGGAAAGTTCTGGTGGAAACAGGAGAGTTGAGGTGCACATTGAATTCTGTGTGATTTGATCAGCCGTGGTTTTATGTTTTTTGGATACAATCCGGGTTAGCACCCGAACATCCCTTTCAGACAGCTTCCTCTTACAGCGTCCACAGTTAATCCTGTTGGATGTGGTTGGTCCTTCTTGGTGGTATGCTGACATTACCCTGGATACCGTGGCTCTTGACGCATCACAAAGACTTGCTGTCTTGGTCACAGATGCTCCAGCAAGACGTGCACCAACAATTTGTCCTCTTTTGAACTCTGGTGTGTCTCCCATAATGTTGTGAGCATTGCAGTATTTAGAGCAGAACTGTGCTCTTACCCTGCTAACTGAATCTTCACACTCTGCTCTTACTGGTGCAATGTGCAATTAATGAAGATTGGCCACCAGGCTGCTCCAATTTAGCCATGAAACCTAAAATCCCACAATAAAATGATGACAGGTGTTTCAGTTTCATTGTCCAACCCCTGTATTTTTACACAAATGGATACTGAATGTTCCGTAAAGATACTCACCATTGGAGCAGTTATTGACATATTGCCCCACAGCTAGCGGGTTCTCTGGGTGAGCCGTTAGCCATGAGCTGTCACTCAATCTGAATGGACCAAACCTTTCCCGCCCACTGCACGACCTGTGTTACAGAATAAAACGTACATACATTACTAGACCAAAGTTTCTTTATTTTTATATTTAATTTTTTTTACACTGTAGTTTAATATTAAAGACATAACAAATATTAGGGACACATATAGAATTACGCATTAAACAGTAAAAAAGTGTTATTCCTCAACATTAATCCCCTGATCTGTCCTCAAAGAGAAATTTGATACTTATAAGAATCTAAAATATTAAACATATTCTGGTTTTAATCATTAAGCCCCTTCCTTCATTACTCCATTTACTTTAAGCCCTTTACCAGTTTCACTGGCAGCAATACAACCCCAGAACATGATGCTCCCTCCACCATGCTTCACAGTTGGTACAGTGGTCTTGGGGTCAAACGTCTCACCTTTACTCCTCCAAACATTTGATCAGTTTATCAAGTAAACTGTTAATTTAACTGGTGATACTCACCGAAACACCAGCTTGGAGACTCCTTTATCATTGCCGTCTATCAAAATAACATCAATGCATCGGAATACGAATGGGTTTTTAATAGACTGGATGAGAATCGGCTCGCCTGCCTGGTAGACGGTTCCTGTGAAAGCACAAAAACTTATCCTTAAACCTCAGCAGCAGGATTCGTCCCATACACACCAACAAAATGCAATAATACAGTTTAGAGAGAGAGAGAGCTTAGCCAGAAACTTCACTCCTTCATTTCTTTGAAATGAAAATTTAATTTCTTCATTCCTTCATGACTGAATGAGCTACTGAGCTCTGAGTTTCCCCTTCTGAAGTCCCCATTGCTCCACCAGCCGCTCACGTTCAGTAAAACTATGCCGGATCCTCTTTTATAGGCTGTACGTGTGACGTAACTACGTAAAGAAGGGTGACGTATAATGTATGTATATAAATAAATAAATAAATACATATAAATCTGGTGTGAGCTACCTGGATACATGGCCACAGTTACACCTTTAGGCACCCGCCCTCCTGTAACGAAGACCCCCGTCCCGGCCGACGGGAGCGAGCTGGGTCTCCTCTCTATACAGAAGCCCACTGTGTGCAGCATCACGGTGCAGGGGTCTGCTCTCTCAGTCCCGGTCCGGTTATTCTGTGTACTGAGGTATTTATCCTGAGATACAGCTGGAAGGAGGCGGAGCTGCTCAGTCTGGTTCCTCCAGTCGTTTCTCAGCAGTGCAGTGAAGAGGCGTGTGAGGGTCCTGAACACCTCGCCATCTTCTATAGGCTTGTCTTTGGTGCGATCTGCAACTTGGCGAAGAGTTCTGAGAGAAAACGGACAATCAGATAGGGCTGGGAAATATTATTAACAAATTACAATATTTCAAAAATAAATAAATAAATAAGTAAATAAGGAATTATTCTGTAAACATTATTCTGTGTCCACACTTTTCACTGTTACTGAACAAATGAGAAATAATAACTACACCAGTTTCTCTGTATTTAGAAGCTGGAAATCAGAAATAAACTAAACTAACTAATATTCAACATACAGGCCCAAACAGTACAAAATAAATCTGTCAGTTTGTTCTGTGTGTAACACAGGTTTGAAATGCAAGACAATTTAAAAACGTATTAAAAGTAATAATTTATTTAAGAACTATAACAGAAGTAACATTTACAAACACTGATTGTAAATTTTATTCCCTATACAGCAGGTTTAAATCACAGTAAGTCACAGAGATCTGCTGAAGAGCAGAGAATAAAACATTACCTCTCATTCTTCCGGAGATTTAAAAGCATCCAGGGGACGAATCTGTGTCTGTAAGATTTCCATCTCTCCTCCAACAGTTTTATTACATTTCTTCTCATAATAAATAATACAAATCTCCCCCAATCATCTATAAACTAGTGAGGAGGACATGTTTCCAGTCTGTAGTTTACAGACCGAGTTCTGCTCTCCTCTACACTCGATATCGCCCCCTACCGGACAGGAGAATTACAGAGCTCTATATATTTAACATAGATTTACTCTAACCTTATAATAATAATAATAATAATAATAATAATAATAATAATAATAATAATAATAATAATAATAATAATAATAATAATAATAAGGAATAATAATAATAATAATAATAATAATAATAATAATAATAATAATAATAATAATAAATCTGGAATATTTTATACCTTGTTAATTGTAGATTAATAATAAAAACATCAAAACTAAGCTAAAACTAATGTAGCTTTAGATTTACCCTTATACTTCTTACATAACTATAATAATAATTATAATTATAATTGTTTTTCGTATAAGATCTGGAAGTTCATTGTAGAATAGTTCATTGACGAATGTTTACTAAATGTTCATTTTACTCAAACATATACAGCAAAATCAGAGAAACTGATAAGAATTAATATTATTATTAATTGATAATAATTCTTAGTATAATAATTCTCAGTATAATATTGTCAGTATAAGTCTTATTATAATATTCTCAGTATATTATCAGTATGGTATAAAATGCAGTGCTCATTTATCAGTGTTTTGCTGTTAGTGACACTCGGACTGCAAAACCTCAGTAATCGATAACAGTTAGGGGCCACTCAGCCGCTCTGTGATTGGCCACGGGGGTCACGTCCTCTCCACCAATAGGCTGCAGGGAATCCGGCGGACGGGTGGCGGTGCTGTGTGCGGATCGGGACGCGGCTCGGTTCGGCTCCGGTTCAGTGCTCTGATTCTGGTTCTGAATTAATTAACCGGACCGGTTTTTCCCCTCCACATCCACGTAACCGCCATCATAGGCCCGCGCGCGAGCTCGCTGCCTCTCGCGTCGATCAGGATGGCCGGTGGCGGCGGAGGTGGCGGTGGCGGCTGCCGCAGAGTGCGGGGCCCTGAGCTCCGGGAGCTGCTCGCCTCTAAGCGCGACGTGCTGTTCGACTGTGACGGGGTGATCTGGAACGGCGAGGCGGCGGTGGCGGGCGCCCCGGAGGCGGTGCGGCTGCTGAAGCAGCGCGGGAAGCGCGTGTTCTTCGTCACCAACAACTGCACGCGGCCGCGGTGCAACTACGCTCACAAGTTCTCGCGGCTCGGGTTCTCCGGCGTGGCGGAGGAGGAGATCTTCAGCTCGGCGTACTGCTCCGCGGCCTACCTGCGCGACGTGGCGCAGCTCCGCGGCAAAGTGTTCGCTATCGGCGGCCACGGCGTGCTGCAGGAGCTGCGGGACGCGGGCCTGGACGTGGTGTCGGAGGACGAGGCGGACGGGCCCGACTTCAGCATCTACGACTTCCCGCTGGACCCGGAGGTTCGGGCCGTGCTGGTCGGGTTCGATGAGAAATTTAACTTCATAAAGTTGGCGAAGGCCTGCTGCTACCTGCGGGACTCCGAGGTCCTGTTCCTGGCCACGGACCCGGACCCGTGGCACCCTCTCCGGGGAGGCAGGATCACACCGGGTGGGTAAACTGACCAGCTGGCATTTTAACGTTTAATCAACGTTGGTGTTATGATTGATTTATGGTTGAATCAATGTTGATGTTATGGTTGAATCAATGTTGGTTTTGGTGTTGATTTTGAGAAGTAAATCTACGTTGAATCAACGTTGATAAGGTTAGAACAACGTTCATGTTATGGTTAAATCAACGTCGATTTTATGGTTGAATCAACATTGGATTTGGTGTTTATTTTGAAAAGTAAATCAACGTTAATATGGCAACGTTGTTTTTTAACGTCGTACATTCATCATTTAATAAACCGTAGCTCACATTCGGGATGCTCAAAATTGTATAAAAGAGGAAAAAAAAGACTGTATGCCCTGATAAAAAAATTAACAATTTTATTTTTTATTCTCTCTCTCTGAATATACATATTTGAAAAGTAGGAACTGTACAACTACAAACAAAGCTTTTATTACTACAAGCAATACTACAAATTTACCTCAGTAATCCTATTTTAATCAAACATTTACTTTGACAGTGCTACCCAAGACACATGTAACCAGCTAAACTGGAAATTACACAAAAAAGACATTCAATTCTTTGATAAACAGTCAAATGCTAAGGCTATGTTAGCTCAGCTAGCATTACTATCCTAGCTCTGTACAGCTTGTATCTTTCAGTTGGAAAATGTAGTGTGTAAAGAGGTATTAAACTGATACTGAGTGTAATAACTGATGCTGAATGCTTTATTTAGTTTAATTTATGTGATTTGAGAGTAAAATGAACTTTAACCTGTCGGCTGGTTGCAGTGGGGTTACGTTTAAAAGATTAATCTGAACCAAACAGCTGATTATCTGACAGTACTGTACCTCTCCCGTGTCTCCTGTATTACAGTGTTCAGTGTGTTTGTTCTGCTGTTCAGCATCCTCTGCTTTGTGTTACCTTCATGCCCCACACACACACACACACACACACAGCAGTGCACGCACTGGCATAATCTACAGTAGCCCATTCACTCTCATTTGAATTGCTGAGTGGTCCGTATTGGCGGACGCTGGTAAAATGGCTGGCTTTCTTTTGTCCGAGCCTTTCAGGAACATGTTGCGGCTACAAAGGGCGCTACGATAAATGTCAGCGCTCAGGTTTACGCAGGTGAGGACATGCAGGTGGGTTCAGAATAGGAGTGGGATTAGCAAGGCATTTTATGTTACAATATGATCACGATAAAGATGATATCACAATACTGTGATTCTACGATACTCAATATTTCCCAAAACAATTTTCTACGATACTCTTCTCTACCGAAGAAGATAAAATACTCCTAAATAAGCAAATATCAGGAATTATGATGTCAATTATTTATTGATGTCAATTTTACAAAATTTAACAACCAATATTCTTCACTGCAGATTTATTAGCCCTATTCATTTGATTGTAGCGCCACCACATGGAGCAATGAAGCAGTAGCTTTAGTCAATTAAATTAGGGGCAGAGTCTTGGTGAGTTCAGAGCACCTATGTTTCAATAACAATATCCATATTTGACGCCATGTATCGACAATGTATCGCAAACAAAATCAATATGATCTATCGCAATATTAATATTTTGTCCCAACAGCATGTTAGTAGCTTTGTGGCTAGCACGTTAGCCTCCAAATGTCAAAAAAAAAAAAAAACTTCAGGTCAATTGGATACTTTAAATTCTGTGTAAGTGTGTGTGAAACTCTTTTGTGTCAACTTCAAGTGCACGGTTGTTTCCGGTTAAGAGTACGCTGTGTGCCGCTTCTCACCAGTGTGTGAGAACCCCAAGTTTTGATGTCTGACTCTCTGATTTGGGTGCCCGCAGGTTCCGGGAGTCTCACGGCGGCTCTGGAGACGGCCAGCAGCAGGAAGGCGATGGTCATCGGCAAGCCCAGCCGCTTCATGTTCGAGTGCATCGCCAGCCAGTTCGACCTGGACCCGGCGCAGTCCCTGATGGTGGGCGACCGCCTGGAGACGGACATTCTCTTCGGTGCCAACTGCGGCCTTTCCACGGTGCTGACCCTGACGGGCGTGTCCACCCTGGAGCAGGCGCAGGAGTATAAAGACAGCGAGTCGCCGGAGAAGAAGGACTTTGTGCCGGATTACGTGGTGGATAGCATCGGCGATTTCTTGGAGGCTTTGGAGGAGGAACAACCACAGCAGGAGGAGGGGGAGGAGTAGGAAGAGTAGTACAGGAACAGTCCGAGAAAAGTCTGAGGTGTTCTGGTCATACTGTAACGAACCCCCGTCCACCTTAAGAGGGCACGAGAGACTTCAGCCTGGCACATAAACAAACAAACAAACAGACAGACAGAGAGAGACAGTCATTATCGTTATGTCCAGTCCTAATTCCAATACTGTTGCTCGTGGTGTACAGTTCTAGCTGTGTGTCAGCATAGTTCAGTTATTAATATTAACCTATGAATTTGCAGTCCATTATCTTCATCAATGCATCGGATGTACGGTGCATTGATGTACCATGTGATTTGGTACTGTGAACTACAAGGCCTTGGATGTTTACCGCTCCAGTTAAAGGAATAGTTTGGTGTTAAATCTAATAAGCACGGTTTATCAATAACTCCAGATGCAATCAATCCAAGCCAAGACGTGTATTATGATATGATATTTTAAAGATGGCTTCTTTAGGTCACAACAAGAGAAGATTACATTAGGTTAACATTGGTGATGGTCTTAAATCTGGTCTTTTGAAGCAATCTCTTCTTATCTCACATCTAGAGCTAAATTATGCTGTAAATGTGGTGGTTAAAATCATCTTTTTTGATCATATTAGCTAAATTTAAATATTAGCTTAAATATCTTTATTAGGGGTGTGCCCCATAATATTGTATGCAACAATATTGCCAAATAATATGTAATATTAATTTTCTTGCAGTAGTTTTTCTTGAATATAATTTGTATTTTTTTTTCAATGTAAGAATATCCTAAAATATCATATTATTTTAAGGCCATATAACCCACCCCAAAACAGAACTATTAAACATGTATTTTACAGAAATAAGATTGGTCCAGTGTTTATTGGCAATATTACATCCTTTAATCTTGACTTCCTCTTGTTGTAGTAAAAAATATCAGCTATTAAACACGCTTTGACTTTATGACTGCATCTGGTGATTAGATGATAAATCATTCTGATGTTTTTCTATTTCTTTAAACTAAACAGAGTGAAGATTATTAATTATCCAGGCTGTAATTTTATTATAAAGCTTGGCAAACCCGCTCTCCTGTTATTGATGAAGCTTTTTTTTTGGGTGAATGAAATGGCATGTATAGATTGAAATGTTATAAAGTGAATTATCAGGAACGTAGTGCTTGGGAAAGTGTAGACGCTCTTTTGAACTGATTTAATTTAGCTGTATAATAAAACTACTGAAATGTAATTTTACTACAGAATGTATTGCAGTGCAGGACTAAAGGAGACTACAGAGTCTCCCTGGGAAGTTCACAACCAGTAGCTTAGATAATTAATTTAATTTATTAGTTAATTTATTTCTATTTTCTTTTGTACATATTTAATAATTTAATTTATTAATTGGTTAATTGCACTCTGGGGAAATAAGTGGTTCTAGGCAGCATCTTTACATAAAGCCAGTCTACATATGTATAAGAGATGAACGATGATCTCAGAATTGGGAGATTCTGTAATTATATAAAGTAGTTTTAAGAGTATAATGGACCTATGTTTACTGATTTTACTCAAATTTTTTATATCCTCATCACTGATGATGATGATTTGATGATGTAAATAATGATATATAATAATATAAAGCTTTATTCATTATCCTTTCATGACTATTTAAATATTGAATATTCATGAAGTCCCAACAGATCATAATTTGATTGACAATCAAGCTGTGTTATTAACTGGACTGGACAAATGCTGTATTATCACTGTATTACACACTATAATTTACACTGTCGAAGTTGTGTGTGGGTACAGTAATGGCATGTAATGGATAGAAATGGTAGCTGCAGTTATATATGTAATGTTTTTGCCGGTTTAGAAGAATTCTGCTAATTTTAAAAGACCAGAATGAGACAAAATCCCTATCCAGATGGGATTAGTTTCTCAGGGGGATGTCTGTGAAAAATATTTTCTATTCTTCTAGTGATAAAACTCCTGCATCCGGACTGCAATTGAAAAAACAGGAGGATCAGTGAGTTTTTTGTAAGGCTTTCTCTGTCACATGACATCGCGGAGTTCAGTAGCTCCTCCATTTCCACTCGCTTTTGTGTTTACTATGTGGATCTTCGTGGAAATGAGCGCCCAAAGTGTAATTACGGTGCGCGGCAGTGGACAAAGAGCTATTTTATTAAACATTTTATTAAAAGGAGACGAAATTCAGAGATGTGTGTCCAGACGGGACTAAAATTAGCGGAGGACCACAGAGTTCAGAGAAAAACAGTAGATAATTCAGCCTGTAATTTTCTCAGAGGACGTCTGAGAAAAATATGAACATGATCGTTCCAGACGGGAATAAAATCACAGAGGCCAATAAATAATAAATAAAAGATAAAAAAGACCCCAGGACCCCCTGAGAAACTAATCCTATCCGGATAGGGCTTTTGGGATGCTTTAAAAAAAAAAAAAATATATATATATATATATATATATATATTTAAGGTTGTTTTCACATTGCCACATATATACGCCTGTCTTACCTTTTTATTTTTGGATGATATCTGGTCCCAGAATTAATTGTGACAAACAATATTATTAGTTAGGTGGCATTTAGGGACGTTATGAGTTGAAGTGAAGGACAGACAGACAGACAGACAGACATAGCACTGTAAGGAACTTTATACAGCTTTTAAAGAATCTGTGACACACGTATGACACCATGGGGTCTTTTGGGTTAATAAATAATAAAGTATAGAGGCTGAGTTATTGATGCATTGATAATTGCGTGATTGGCTACTGTATTAGTGATGTCAGGATATGCAAAAATTGTCCATATAAAGTGTGAATTTGGCAAACACAGATTAAAGTATAGCACTTTTCAGTTTTTTTGCAAATTAACTCATAAATTGTACAATAAGGCGATGATTAATATAATTTTTTTCTTTATTCTTTGTCATATTTAATGTGTGTGTCTGGAGTTACGTTACCGTCAGTGCTAAACTGAATTAGCGATTTACTGTCTGATTTAATTTAATTCAGTACGAGCTGTCAGATCATTCTTTTAATGATATCAGAGTGACGAATTGGATTCGGACGCAGTCAAAATAATTAGTCTCTCTATTTCATAGTCTCTCACTGAGCAGAACAGTCCTCAACAACAGATGTGCCAGTGTGTGTGTGTGTGTGTGTGTTGGTTCCTATTAATGAATCCACTGAATTTGTGATTTTGCACCGATCAAAAGCTGATTTAACGGTTAGAGGAGCTAAACTGTACTAACAATTAGGGATACATCAAAATTAAAATTTCTTACTGAAATCAACCAGCAGTGCAGCTTTAGTCATACATTTACCTCAGCAGTGCCAATTTATCTAGTTGTATCTAGTATCTACATGTTCATAACTTGAAATTTCCACAGAGGAAGGCGGCCAGGCTTCTATTAAACAAAGTAAGTTAACATTAACGTTATCGCTAACGTTACTATACTAGTCCTGTACAGCTCCTACAGTATCTTTTTTTTTTTTAAGTGGAAAAGAGTCAGTTAATGAAAAGGTGGACTGAAACAGAGTGTGATAAGTGATGTGAAATTTAATCTTTAAATGCTTTATTTTACGTAATTCATAGTTCAAGTTTAAATGTAAGATTAAAAATGAACTTAAACCTGCCGTTTGTTGGCTTCCTGCTGATGATGTATATGGCATTAAAATAATTTCACTTGTTCCGTATATATTTTTTGGTTTTTACGTACTCGGACCAACTCTAAAAGTGCTTTTTGCCAATAGTCAGTGCATCCCTATTATAAAATTACACTTTGTGCTAAATGTAAATACAGGAAATACGTGGATTATGTTTGGACTGCCTGGAGTTTGAGTGACATTTCAGTCATTGTTCATCGTTTTAAGCCAGACACTGCATTCTGTACAGGTTATTTCTTTGATTGATGAAGTATGTAATGAAGGATATGCTGAGCGTCTGTGTGTGAAAACTGTAAACATACTGTGAACTGGTTTGGCGTTAAGTTTTCATGTAAGTGGTGTAAATTTGCCTTTTTAATTAAAATTTGCCTTGAATCTTAAGTGCTTTTGTTCCATCACTTCGAGAAGTCTCCATACGCTTCACCCTGATGTCTGTGATTTTAACTCTCTGACAAATAAATAAAAATAAATTAAATAATACATGTTGCATGTACTACTACTACTTTTTGAATATTTTACAATACAATATTATACCCTGAAATATGGTGCCATATCACCCACCCCTAATTATCACATCAGGGTTCTACTTTTTTTTACAGGTTTTAGCAAAAGAAAAATTCACACTGTTCTCATTTCCCCATTATATATCTACTAGAGACAGATTATATCTGTCCAGTATCATTTATTTTACTTTAATCCTGCATATATTGAGATATTTGCATTTTTATTTATTATTTTATTATTAGTATTAGTATGTTCTGTTACAAATCTGATAAAATACTTTTATTTATTTTTTTATATCTCAGTTAGGGGTGTGCCGTATCATATTGTATTTTGTTGCAGTTGTGTATTCTCATAAAGAAACCAGTCATAGCATTTTCAGACACTAGAGGGCGCTCTCAAGAGAACAAATAGAATAGTGGACCCGCGATGCTTTAACCCTAATGCAACATAAACATTAAATAATAATATTACATATATATTAAAATATCATGTATATAAAAGTAAATACAAGTAAAATACCTGATAGATATATTTTATAACATGCCTAATTATTATTTTAATTTTCTTGAGGTTTAAATAGCTGAGGTCAAATTTATTAAGGTTAAAAGTAGAATAAAACACATTATTTACTACTAAAATAAACAAACAAGCAGAATTTCTGATGAGACAGAAATGTTGACATTTTTAATGTGAATCAGTTTCAGAGACACACGTCAGAAAAGATAAAAGTCAAAGTAAAATTAGGAGAAACAAATGTCACCTTGTCTATATGTCACCTCTTAGTTATTAGCTGTTATTAATTAATAATTACTCATTTTATCCCACAATGTCCCCAAAACTACAAGGATCAGGACAAGAGCATGCCTCCTCTGATACAGACATCACAACACCACAATGATGAGGAGTGATGAGGAGAGAAACAGCACGGCCAATCGTGCCAGTCTCGCTCGGACTCCGGCTGCTGATGGAGAAGCAGCGTGATCTGGGAATCGAACCGGCGATCCTCAGATCACAGTGACAGCGCCTTAATGTGCTGGACCACTCGGAGCCTCCGGTAATGAAATTGAGTTGGATATTTAGTTGGAAAGATAATTGGTCATATTTAGTGTTTTGTGGTTTCAAATCGTGAATAAATCATTCAGCACCCAATCGAAATATAATGCACAGTTAGCGATTAATTGTGAATAAAAAAGAAATGAATGCAATTCTGATTAGAGGAAGAACGAAATGACAGGAATAGTACAGGAATATCTCCTCAGTGTATAACCCACGTATCTCCTCACTTAAGCCATGTGCTGAGTCCCCAGCTTGATGTGGCGCAGGGTCTCCAGAACCTTCTTTGCTCTGGGTTTGGCGCAGTACTTCTTCCCATTATGGTGCAGCCTGCAATCAAATACAACACATCAGAACAGCTGATACCTCCACCCATCATCTAAAATTTGTGGGAAAACAAAACTGCACTGACTTTAGACTTGATAATAAAACACAGTGGATCAACACCAGCAGATGACAGACATGTCTCTCCAAACCATCACTGATCATCAGTAATTTTTACATTTCATTTGTAAATCAAGAGAGCAGAGTCTGGAGGAAGAGTGGAGAGACACACAGTCCAAACTGCTCGAGGTCTAGTGTGAAGTTTCCACCAATTAGTGATGGTTTGGATAAAGAGAGTCATGTCTGTCATCTGCTGGTGTTGATCCACTGTGTTTTATTATCGAGTCTAAAGTCAGTGCAGTTTTGTTTTCCCACAAAATCTTACAGCACTTCATATCTTACAGCTTCCCTCTGCTACTGACACCTTCTATGGAGATGCAGATTTCATTTTCCAGCAGGACTTCCAGCAGGCACACTGCCCACATTGCCAAAAATAACAATTGGTCTTATATAATATATAATATTCTAATTTTCTGAGACAATAATTTTTGGGTTTTCATTGGCTGTAAGCTTCATAATCATCAACAATAAAAGAAATAAAAGCTTTTTAATAATAATAATACTTTTTTTGAGATGCACTAGTATGTCATTAGTACATTAAATGATATATAGGTCACTTTTACTGTACCTACTAAACTGGTAACTCAGTGTATGTACTGCACTCAGATAGTCCAACTGAAACAGCCAGAAGATTAAGACTCACACCAGGGCGTCGATCTCGCAGGCCCCATGACGACTCTGCACCTCAACCTTCTCCACTTCCTGCAGGATGGAAAGCGGGATGCGGGACGTCTGGACACAGCACTTTGGAACCGCACCTGGAGTTACGGGTGAACATGCATAACATTATGACCACCTCCTTGTTTTTACATTATCCATCTTATCAGCCCCACTAAACATAGAGTAGTGCATCTCTTTTTCATTTAGAACTAAATCACTGAAATAAAGTAACTTTTCAATGATATTCTATGTTTTTTTTCTGATGCACTAGTATATATACACAGTACAGGCCAAAAGTTTGGACACACTTTCCCTTTTTCAATGCGTTTTCTTTATTATTTTCATGACTATTTACATTGTACAGTAGATTCTCACTGAAGCATCAAAACTATGAATGAACACATGAGGAGTTTTATGTACTTAACAAAAAAAATGAGCTGAACCTCCACAGTCACCGGACCTGAACCCAATCCAGATCCAGGTTTGGGGTGAGCTGGAGCACAGAGTGAAGAAGGCAAAGGAGCAACAAGTGCTAATAAACACCTCTGGGAACTCCTTCCTTCCTTCAAGACTGTTGGAAAACTTTTCATTTCAGGTGGCCACCTCTTGAAGCTTATTGAGAGAATGAGAGAATTGCCAAGAGTGTGCAAAGCAGTAATCAGAGCAAAGGGTGACTATTTTGACGAAACTAGAATATAAAACATGTTTTTCTTAGTTATTTCCCCTTTTTTTATTAAGTACATAAAACTCCACATGTTTATTTATAGTTTTGATGCTTCAGTGAGAATCTGCAATGTAAATAGTCATGAAAATAAAGAAAACGCACTGAAAAAGAGAAAGTGTGTTCAAACTTTTGTCCTGTACTGTATATAGAACCTTTTTTAGTTTTACAATAATTACAGACTGTAGTTCTGTATCTGTTTCTCTTTATACTTTACTATTAAGAGAAACAAAACAAAATGAATGAAAACTGTGATTAAAATCAGGGTTTTTCCACCAAATATTGATTTCTGAACTCTTAAAACTTTATGAATATGAACTTGTTTTCTTTGCATTATTTGAGGTCAGAAAGCTCTTCATCTTTTTTGATATTTCAGCCATTTCTCATTTTCTGCAAATAAATGCTCTAAAATATACTAAAATATTTTTTATTTGTAATTTGGGAGAAATGTTGTCTGTAGTTTATAGAATAAAACAACAATGTTAATTTTACTCAAACATAAACCTATAAATAACAAAATCAGAGAAACTGATTTAGAAACTGAAGTGGTCTTTTAATTTTTTCCAGCGCTGTACATAGATATATATGATTATATTTAAATCAATTTCCTTGTAATTAATATACTTTATACATGAATACAGTTTATTCTAATACATTAATAAGTATAATAATAAAAAAAAAAATATATATATATATAGTTTATAAGAGAACGCTGTGCACTAATCAGCCCATCCCACCTGTCTGATCTGCAGGTGTGTGTGTGTGTGTGTTTACCTTGGATGCAGGTGAAGGTGAAGGTGAAGGTCAGGAGCAGCAGCAGAACTCTGAGGTCCATCTCTGATCTGAGAGCAGGTTCTGATTCAGTACAGCTGAAACACACAGCTAAACTCTGCTGAAGGTTGATCTGCTCCTCTGGTTTTTCACACTGCTTTTTATGAGCAAAAGCAGAGAAGCCACGCCCCCAAATCAAGCATAACGTCTACAGAATATTCAGCAGGTATGAGCCGCTGCCAACAGGTAAAGCAGTGATTTCCCAAACACTTAACTTTTAATACTCCACCCCCCAGTTACTGTAACAGGAATGCACAGTTTCAGCACGGCAGTACCGGGAGCACGTCTGATTAGCGTTTCTGGTCAGTGAAAAATACGTCTCCTGACATCTCGGAAATCTTGAGCAGGAGTGCAGTGTAGGGAATATGGATACAGATATTTTGGTAGCCGACAAAAAAAAAAAAAAAAGTTCAGTGTTCGGATAAAAAAAAAATAAATAAAAAAAAATCACAATTAATTTACCGCAAAAAAGACTAATGTATCTGAAGTTGTATTACAGTGTTTCCTCTAAGGTTAGGATTTTTTTAACCCTCCTGTTAGCTTCAAATTACTAACACCTTTTATGTTTGGGTTCAATTTGATCCCAGCAATTTTAACCTTATTTAAAATTATTATATAATAATAAAACTGTTACCAAAGTTTATTTCACATGCTATATTTGTTTGCTGACTACTTAAATAGCCATTAAAAGTTTTCTAGGATTTCTAGAAATTTTTTCAGCAGCAGAGCGCTGCTTCATACAAGTCCATCTAAAAGAATTACAATATTATTAAAAAGTTGATTTATTATAAACTCATATACTCATAATCTATATATATATATATATATATATATATATATATATATATATATATATATATATATATATATATATATATATATATTATATAGATTAATTAGACAGAGAGAGAGAGAGAGAGATCTATTTTAAGTGTTTATTTCTTGTATTCAATGTAATTTGACCTGGTTTGTGGAATATCAGTAATAAACACTTGAATTAAAATCACTCTTGAATGATCAACTAATTAAATGACTAAAATAAATCAACTTCATTCAGTGATTCTCTGCAGGGAGGGAGGGAAAGATGCTGTACAGGACTAGGATAGTAAACTTCACGCACATGTGATTTAAGGAGAACTACTGGAATAAATTCATGATAAGAATAGCACTGCTGAGGTACATGCATGTATTGTGCTTTACCTGCTGGGATGTTGAAAAGGTTAAACGATTAATACATATTTTTAAATAGTAGTTTTCTATATTTGTTTCTTGAGATTTGCATACCACCAGTAGTACACGTACCACAGTTTGAGAATCCCTGTTGTTAAGCTTCGGTTTACAGATTATTTTTCACATTTTCTCATTAGTAAATCTACTGTTGCGTTGATGCTTTCATTATTTTAAATTGATATGCTCAGTAACTGCAGATAACGATCAATGTTATCTAAACAAAATCCTGTCATTTTCACTTTAAAGCTCTGGTACTCAGCATCACAATGCTGTACTCTCTCGGACTCCGGCTGCTGATGCCAATCCTCAGTGTCTAAGTCTGAAAAGCCACTTCAAGCACTTGAGGATTCAAGTATTAAACATATATATGTTCAAAATGAGAGAATATTAATAAATCTGTAGATGTTCAATATTTCTTGCTCTTTCTGCTGAATAAGCACTACTTTTCGGCTACCAATTAGCAATTCTATTATATTAATAAACGTATTATATTATCTATATTTCTGCAAACAAAACTATCTTTGCCTCTTTTAGGTGTTTAGTGATGCTAAAATCTAAAATCTAACCATAAAACTAATATTTAACCAATTAATTCATAAATACCTTATTAATTACCTTATAAATTACCTGTGCATCTTTCTGCTAAATAGGGTGAAATAATTTATGCACTGTTTTTTATTTCATGTTGTAAACCAGTTTAAAACAAATTGAAGATAAATGCGATGACTTGACAATTTTTAAAAAACGTGCTGCATTAATTTACATATTGAAACACTCCAGAAAAACAGGAACATCATAAAATATATCACATGACAACATAATTTACAAATTAAATAACCATTTAAAATGAAAAAACACATAAAAACTAACAGAAAAACATTAAAAGGCCTAAAATTCCCCTGATGCTGATGAGGAGTCAGTTAGTTTTCCTCGGTTTGTTCAAGTCCTGTTCCGTGAATCTGATTTAACCCTTGCCGGTTCGGTTCTGCCGTTCACATTTCCAATAATTAGCAGCGAGACGGTCTGAGCGTCATCCCCCCGTCTGGTTAGGGATCTGGAATACAGTAAACGCACACACACACAGGGGTTACACACACACACACACACACACACACACACACACAGCGCGGGTGCATGCACACACAGGTACAGCGTCAGGTGTTATGACTGGATGTGTCACCTTTCTTCCTCCAGGGTCCGCGGGGCCTGTGGGGGGGCGGGGCCGTTTGGTCCTGGCTGGCTGAGAACTGCTGCAGATGAGGAAAGATGTGGGACATGTTTATACAGGGGCTCTGAGGCTCAGGGTGACTGACGGCCTCGACGAAAAACAAAGACAGATACTGACAGCGCACACCCCCGCATGCCTGAACACGCCGCAATAATAAAATACTCTAATCTGCATTATCTTTAACAGAACGCTGCTGATCTGATCCGGAGGGCAAAACGACACCTAATATACAATACCAGTTCTGCACTGCAGATTAATGCTAACATCATCATTATCATCATCATCATCATTCAAACTATGAAGATATAAATTATATGTACAGCTCTGGAAAAAATTAAGAGACCACTTTTTTAGTTTCTGAATCAGTTTCTCCTAAATTTTGCTATTTATAGGTTTATGTTTCAGTAAAATGAACATTGTTGTTTTATTCTATAAACTACGATTCTATAAACATTTCTCCCAAATTTCAAATAAAAATATTGTCATTTAGAGCATTTATTTGCAGAAAATGAGAAATGGCTGACATAACAAAAAAAGAAGAAAAAAGATGCAGTGCTTTCAGACCTCAAATAATGCAAAAAAAGAAAACAAGTTCATATTCATAAGTTTTAAGAGTTCAGAAATAATCAATATTTGGTTTTTAATCACAGTTTTTTTCATGCATCTTGGCATCATGTTCTCCTCCACCAGTCTTACACACTGCTTTTGGATAACTTTATGCTGCTTTACTCCTGGTGCAAAAATTCAAGTAGTTCAGTTTGGTTTGATGGTTTGTGATCATCCATCTTCCTCTTGATTATTTAAAATTTAAAATCAATTAAAATCAAAGAAACTCATCATTTTTTGAGTGGTCTCTTTTTTTCCAGAGCTGTATATTTTTTTATTTTAGATGCTTCAAAGTAGCATCTCTTACTTAGATTTTTTTTAGAGCTTTATGAGATAGAGTCACCTGGAATTCAGCTGGCTTTCAGTTAACAGCTGTGCTGAAGCTGGTTAAAAAGCATTATTTAAAGACTGTTTTAGAATTTTAAACGATTAGTTTATAATTTCCTTTATAATCATGCTGCTAATTCCCATATTACTGTATAACAGTGAGTAACTCTGATGGTATATTATGTATATGTATGTAAGTGTGTGTTCTGTTACCTGCTGGATCTGCTGGATCTCCCGCATGGCGAGGCGGATGGAAGGATAAAGGCGGGGGACGGGTCGGCCCTTGTGTTCTGGATCTTCCTCTTGGTTGAACTCCGGTTCTGCGGCCTCCTGCCGCCGGCGCCGGTCCGACGCGCGCTTCAGCACCGGGGGCTTGTGGGCCTCCAGGCCCGGGTTCTGCCCCGGGGGCAGGAAGAGCCTCTGCATTTTCAGGTGGACGTGGTCCGGGTCCTCGTAGATGTCCTCGCCGGGGTCCAGGCTGCTGCTGTTCTGCCGGGCCGGAGCCATCACCGCCTGCAGCTCCTCATAATCCGGCTCATGATCACACTGCTGTTTAACAATGTGATAAAAACAGACAATAATTTTAGTAAAATTAATGTTATGAGATTTTTGTAACTTTTAAATCATGTATATATTTACATTTTTTTATTTAATTAAAAGTTGACACAACTTTAATGTTTAACTCATTCAATGTTCTTATTTCTTCTTTTATTTTCCTACATTATAAATGAATAAGGAATCATGTAGTAACTTAAAAGTGCTGGTACTACTTGTTTTATTCATGCTTTATCCTTATTTTACTTTTATTTCCAATGCTTTGATGTTCTTTTACATTTTTTTTATTTTACTTCTCTTTGTTTTAATCATGTTTGAATCCATCATGCTTGATTCTTATTTTAGATTTACTTCCATTTTTACTGTTATTCTAATTTGACTTCTCTTTGTATTTTCTAATTTGTAAAGAACTTTGAATGACTGTTGGGTATGAAAGGTGCTATATAAATAAACTTGCCTCACCTTGTCTTGCCTTAAAATAAGGCTCATTTATAGCCAATGGGCTTTTATAAAGGGGTTTATAAATGGTATATACATCTATAAATCACTGTTAATACTTAATAACATTAATAAGCAGTTACAACAAATAAATAGAAAGGGCAACACGACCTGTCATTAGCAAAACAGTGATTTATTCATTTATACTTTACCCAGCATTAACATATATGTTAACAACTTTATTCATTTAATTACCCAAATTAATGATTTATCCAGTAATCATAATAGGGTATATGCTAACATATTACATTAGTTTAATTATATTAAAATGTTGTTCTTCATAGTTTGGATGGCTTTAGCATTAATCTACAATGCTGCACTTTTTAAAGTAATAAAATAAAAAAACACTGAATTTAAGGTGTGTCCAAACTTTTGACTAATACTGTAAGTTAAATAAAGAGCTCACCTGTCCGCATGGCATCGTGAGAATCTCCATGAACGGCTTGATGCCCACTTGGGTGTGGTACTGAACCAGATCAGGCAGGGCGGCGTGCGCCCGGTCCTCCCCCAAAATCACATACTTCCCATTACTCTGCATCTCGATCATGTAGTGTCGACAGCGGTTAGCACCCCTGAGTTTCAGTAAAACACAGACAGTATAAATATGTTTAATGCAGGAGATGCTGAGAACAAATAAACCAAATCACATCCCAAAATTAACATGATGTAGTTTAGAACAGAGGATTTCCAACTTTTCTAATACACTTCAAAATGAGGGCTACCCTCAAAGGTTGATTGATTGATGTATGTTTTTCATGGTAAACATGGTTGCCAGATTATGTAAAAAGGACTCCAATAGTTTTTTTTATCAGTATTGGATGTGTTTATTACTTTACTAATAGTCAGATTTTAAAGTAATAAAAGAGTTTGAGTCACTAATAGAGCTTGATATCTGGCAGAATGAGAGATCTGGCACTGCTGAAAACACCATCAACTCTTACTTACTTACTTACTTTCTTACAATTACACTTATATAGCTCCTTTGTACTACTCAATTGCCTACAGATGCCTACAATTACATTCTACACACACTCAGCCCACACTGGTGAGAAGCAGCAGCCAATCGCGGACAGCATACTCTCAACCGGAAACCGCCGTCCACTAGGAGGACTGAATTGGGCACTGAGGGCACTGAGTTCACCCAGCACAGAGTACCAATCTGTATCTGTGCATACAGCTACAAACACATTCACACACCAGGGCAATTTTTAGGGTATCCAAATTTTCTGGGCAATTTAGAATATCCAATTTGCCAGATCTCCATGTTTTTTTGGTAGAAACTGTCCCCAGAGGAAACACACGGGAGAAAATTTTAAACCACACCCAGATAGGGACTTGAACCCAGGATCCCAGCACTAGGAGGTGAACGTGCTAACCACTAAGCCACTGTCCTCAACTGTGCCCAACTCCACCAGTCTTTGATACTGTGATATTCTTTCAGAAAGTTCCTTTAGCTGAGCCAGACGTGAATCAAATAAGTACAATTCTACTGTTACCTGAATAATAAGATAATTATAGAGGAGTTTTACCTGTATGAAAGTGTATATCCTTCTCGGCTCTGTCCGACTCGAATCAGGAAACAGCCCTGAGGCTTATCAATCAGCAGATCTTCAGCCTGCCTGATAATAAAATATAATAAAAATCACATTTTAATCACCATCTACAGTTACTAACCTCTATTATCTGATGTTTACGGGGTATCTGATGATTTTACTGTGATAATTTTATATGATAAGTGTCAGAGTGTTCAGTGGGACAGACCTGCGTGTGATCATGCCGTGGAACCAGCAGGGGAAGGTCCCGTTTCGAGCCACTTTTCGGGCCTGAGTCTCTTTAAACCAGCGGAGGGTGTTGCTCCTCCTCCTCCGCCTCTCTTTAGCTGAATCTTCACTCTCAGGTTGACCCAGCAGGTTTATCAGATCACTGTTCACCTGCAGGTCGTTATCAAACGGAGTGGCCTGTCCGGGATTTAATACAACGATTAGTCTTTTTTTTTTATTTTGTAGAACAAGCGCTTATTCACACACTCAATTCTATCAATTATATTTTATATTAAACAGGATCAACACATACAGTCTGAGCTCTTGGGCTGATTTTATGCTCAGTTTTATGCTTTAAGTAGGTTTGTGGTGTTTATTTGATATCTTTAAAAATGTCAGCAGTCTTAATAAAATAGGAACAGTTCATCATTATTGGTCTAAAATATAAAATGTATTCTTATTAAATTCTTATTTTTTTATTATTATTATTTCAGGCAACCAAATTAAAGGCAACATATTATGAAAAGAAAAAAACAACAGCAACAAAACTGTAAATATCAGTTTATTTGTATATTATCCAAAAAAAACATGATATATTCTGGATATTTTATAATATTTAATTATTTAATATTTTATATGTTACACTGATTTTATTGAAAAAGTGATTCCAATCTTTTAGTCTTAAAGTCTTTTATTTATTTTATTTGGATTTTAAATAGAAATATTGACTATAACTAATTTTTCAGTTTATTTTCTTACATAAGGTTCAAAGAACAGGGGTGTCGCCATGTTTTCCTTCTAATTCCGAAGGTTTTTCTGCTGGTAGAGGTGGTGGTGTAACTAAACAATTAAGTAATGCTAAGCTAAGTAAACAAAACTGTAATTCTTCAAAAAATATTTTATTTTAAAGTCAAATGAGTGCTGGATGTTAATCTACACAGATTTTTCTCCTGAAAACTCTCCTGTTTATTTGGGTGAGTAAAGCTCCTTCATTAATTTACAGTAAGCTCAGATTTCCAGATTTACACTAAGGATTGGTACAGCAGCATCAGCATCAGCAGCTATTTTTTTGATGGGATTATTACAGACGTTAGGTCTCACCTCAAACTGTTTGCTGCGAGGTCGGGGTACAGGTGCCAGGGGGGAGGACTGGGCGGGGCCGGTCAGTATAGAGCGAGGTCTGGGCTCAGGCTTTTTCTTCCTGGGCAGAGGAACAGGGGGAGGAGCCGGTCCTGAAAAAACACAGAAAACAACAACCACCCTTCAGTTCTCTATTCTTCTCAGTTCTGTAATAAGAGGAATTTCAGTAAGAGCTTTGAGACTAACTCTTGTTCTCCTGCTCGATAATCAGACGCCTCTTCCTCTTCTCCTCCTCCTCCTCTAGAAGCTTCTGCCTCCTCCTCATCTCCTCCTCCTCCCGCTCCTCTCTCTCCCGCTGGAGCTGCCGCTGCCTCCTCACCTCCGCCAGGAGCGCCAGGTACCTCCTCCTGCAGCTCATCGCCCGGAAATCTGAACAGCCAACCACAGAAATTAACGGCTGGTTGCACAGTTACAGTGAATTTCTTTTCCAGACAGTTGCTAGGGTGTTGCTAAGTGGTTTCTGTGGTGTTGCTACAGTGTGGTGGTGATCGATAAGATACTTCAGGCAGCTAATAATGCCATAATGTTGTTTTACTAGCAACTAGCAATAGTTGTGATTGCTATGGTACTGCTAAGGTATGAGGTATCGTTGCTAAGGTATCCCAGGTGGTTGCTAGGGTGTTGCTTAGTAAACGATATAGTATCTAGTATCTAGGTGGTTGCTGTGGTGTTGTTAAGTAAACATTAGATGGTGGTACAGTGTGGCAATGTGATTGCTATGTTACTGCTAGGTGGTTGCTGAGGTATCCGAGGTTGTTGCTATGGTGTTGCTTGGTGGTTGCTGTGGTGTTGCTAAGTAAACGATAGGGGGGGAATACAGTGTGGCAATGTGACTGCTACGGTACTGCTAGGTGGTTGCTGAGGTATCTAGGTGGTTGCTGTGGTGTTGTTAAGTAAACATTAGATGGTGGTACAGTGTGGCAATGTGATTGCTATGTTACTGCTAGGTGGTTGCTGAGGTATCCGAGGTTGTTGTTATGGTGTTGCTTGGTGGTTGCTGTGGTGCTGCTAAATAAATGCTAGAGGGGGTGATACAGTGTGGCAATGTGATTGCTATGGTACTGCTAGGTGGTTTCTAAAGTTTCCTAAGTAAACATTAGTTTTGCTAAAAAAACATTAGAGAGGTGATACAATGTGGCAATGTGATTGCTATGGTACTGCGCTACTGCTAGGTGGTTGCTGAGGTACCCCTGGTGGTTGCTGTGGTGTTGTTAAGTAAACGCTAGAAGGCGGTACAGTGTGGCAATGTGATCGCTTCGGTACTTCAGGCAGTTTCTAAGTGGTTTACTGTAATTGATCTTCTAAATTGGGTAGAAAAGTGAGATACGTGGGGCAGAACCTGCTGAAGCTGCACTATGTGGGGGCAAGTTAAGACATGAAAACACAAAGTACAGAACAAAGGTTCTGCCGATACTGACAACCTGTAATCCTTCAGTCTTCTCGTTGTGAGATGTGAGATTATCACTCATGAAGAACTTGAAGAACTTGAAGGACGTCCAAATGAGTAAATAAATGAAGAAAGGTCTGATTACGAGCCCAAAGTCATATATAAGGATAAGCCTTGGTTTCAGGTTCCATCATGCCCGTTCCTGAAAGCACCCCCCCGCACCTCACCCCCAGTTTCAGCCGCGTGCTCCTGAGCCCCGGGCGAATCTCGGAGATGATTCACAGCCGAGCTCGGAGCTGACAGGACACTCAGGTGAGCTTTATGAGAAACGGCTGCCCATACGGCGTTTAATGCCCTTTTATTGAACGGCTAAAACAAACACCATCTTTAATTGCCACTCACTCTTCTGAATGACGACAGCTGCCTTCCCCAGCCGCTCCAGCAGACGAGCCAACTCCTCCTGGTGCCAGTACTTAAAAAACAAGCGGGACGATCTGAGAAAGAGATAAGCAGCACATCCATCCGTCAACAAGCTTCAAACCTCCCAGAAAACTGAGTAAATCTTACTGTCAGAGTCGATTTATGGGGAAAAGTTCAGTGTAAAGTGTAATTTCACCTACACTGAGCCCAGAGTGCACTCAACTTAAATAAAAAAACTCAACGCTCGCTATACGTCTGATCTGTGAGCTGCATACCTTCTTCTAATGAATGCATTTATTTATCTACTTTAAACTGCACACTTCATTGCTGAGACAGATGGGCAAATGCACACAAGTACACACATACACCCTATTTTTCTTTTGTTTAAAGAAAAAAAATATATTCTACTATTAAAAGATCATTTCCTTCCAACACGATAAGACAATTTCATTAGATAATATTACCTAAATCAATTAAAATGTTTAGAAAAATGCAACTTTTACAAAAATAGAGTGATAAACCTTTTAGCACATTTAATACAGTATGCTGTTCTGCAGTGTATAAGCTTGAGCGATAAAACACTATTAACAGTATTATTGGTAATCTACATAAATTACAGTTACAAGTGCAAAATTGATCATCATATATTTTGTAATAGCCAATTTTATATGGTAATTACCTAGTCTATCTTTATTGATAGAGCTCTGGGAAAAATAATAAGAGGCCACTTCAGTTTCTGAATCAGTTTCCCTGATTTTGCTATTTATAGGTTTATGTTTGAGTAAAATGAACATTGTTGTTTTATTCCATAAACTACAGAAAACATTTCTCCCAAATTCTAAATAAAAATATTATAGTCATTTAGAGCATTTATTTGTAGAAAAATATGCAAAGACAACTCATAGAAGTTAATTTTTCATAAAGAGTTTTAAGAGTTCAGAAATCAATATTTGGTGGAATAACCCTGTTTTTTTAATCACAGTTTTCATGCATCTTTGCATCATGTTCTCCTCCACCAGTCTTACACACTGCTTTTGGATAACTTTATGCTGCTTTGCTCCTGGTGCAAAAAATCAAGCAGTTCAGTTTGGTGGTTTGATGCTGTATTTTAACAATAGAATCATAATTTGGCACCTTAAATTCTGCATGCCAGTAAATAGTATATGTGATTGCTAGTGTGTGTGTGTGTGTGTGTGTGTGTGTGTGTTTGTGTACGTGTGTGCACTCACATATAGAAGCCAAACCTACCCGCATTTCCAGCCACGCAGCTCTGTGGTGTTGAGGATGGAAATGCAGCTGTAAAACAGAGGAAACACACAGAAACATCAAAAGATGATCACATTTAAATAATATTAGCACACTTATTAAACTATACTCTCATAATATCCACATAGTTCTGTACCTTTCTTTATCCAGAGGCAGGTCTGGGTTCAGCAGCAGGATGTTGTACCTGGTGGATGATAAGGGTTTGGTTTTTTAATGAAACTTCCTGATTCCATATGTGTCCCTTAATCATTTTCATGTCTTTAATATTAATCTACCATGTAGAATATAAGTTAACTAATAATAAATAATAAAGAAAACACACAGAGTGAGAAGATGTGTCCAAACTTTTTACTAGTACTGTTTATCCATTAATAACAGTATTTGTTAACTAACACTCGTAGATGTTTTTAATTTTATTTTTATTATGAACAACATATTACAGGGGCGTTCCATGACTTTTGACTAGTTGTGAAGATGAGGATCACTCGTACCTCTGTGCAAACTCTTTAAAAGAGGGTCTCCAGGAGAAACCTTCTCTCCGAATGCGGATGGTCTCCAGCAAGCCATTATAGCGAAGCTGAAAGAGAAAGAAAGAAGAGAATAAAAAAATGAAAAGAAGAAGTTTAACAGGTTCATCATCAGGTTCTGAACCCATGTCCTGCTGCACTTTTAAACCTGTACACAAGGTGGCGCTGCAGCTAAAGGCATGCTCCTGCAACTCATATATATGCCCATATATGTTATCAGGTCATGTGATGCAGAGCAGCGACTACAACAGGAGGAGTAAAGGTCGTTCTGTGTAGCAGGAGAACAAACACACACATCAGTACTGAGTGGCCAAAAGTCTGTGGACAGCTGATCAAACTCCAGATTATAGCACAGACTGCAGTCTGTCTCTGTAACAGTGCAGGAACTGCTACAGTTTATAGAAGAGAAGAAGACTTTTTTTAATAGATTCATTAAATGAATTATTAAAATTAAATAATTATGTCAAATGGTCATTATGAGCTCAAACCCCATTTTTTTTTGTAAGTACAGCGTTAAAACTGAGCTTTTAAAAACACTTTCAGGCTGTTTAAAGGGAAAGAAAATACGTAAAAAATTGGTGAGCACCACATTCTAAATGGTAAGCGCCACCTATTAAGCGGTGAGCTCCAGATATTAAGTGGTGAGCACCAGATAATGGTAGCTAGAAAGCTATAGTTTAAACTGTCAGACAACTTCAACAACTTAAAATAGCCTGCCTTGCTGAGTAGATGTTCCACAGTGAAATAAAGTTATTAGAAACTTTATATCAGTGTGGAATGTTTTACACACACACACACAGGCTGCTTTTACTCAAGCCTACCATATACTGTACAAAGAGCAATGCAAGCCTTTAAGCTAAGCTAACTTAGCTAGCGTTAGGTTAGCTAGCTAGATCTTTGCAAAGGCAGCCTTTATTAGATCACAAATGGCAGCTAAATAAATATGATTTTGATAACTGGATGGATGATTGCAGAGCACAACGTAGCAGTCTGTGAATTCATGAACAGATCCGTAAATATATTATCTTGTTCTCACCACTTAGTATCTGGTGCTCACCACTTTTCTGCGCAAAAAAAAAAATACACCATGTGCCTTTAGGGTCTTCGTAACTTCTCTCTAATCTAATCTAATTTAACATAGTTTAAGAATATAAAATAATTTCTAAACAAACAAACTAATTTTTTTTCATATTAAGCTTATAGACACAAAAAACAGCAATACGTCTATACACTGCACAATTATTAAACCCAAATAGACCAACAACAATAACATCATTTACAATGACTTTCCTCTACTCTAATATAACTAACAAGGTTAAAGATAATAAAACACTTTGTGACTTTTTGAACAAACGAACATTTTAATATTTAGTATATACAGTTGTGGTCAAAAGTTTACATACACTTGTAAAAAAACATAATGTTATGGCTGTCTTGAGTTTTCAATAAGTTCTACAACTCTTATTTTTCTGTGATAGAGTGATCGGAACACATACATGTTTGTCACAAAAAACAGTCATAAAATTTGGTTCTTTCATAAATTTATTATGGGTCTGCTGAAAATGTCACCAAATCTGCTGGGTCAAAAATATACATACAGCAACATTAGTATTTGGTTACATGTCCCTTGGCCATTTTCACGGCAACTAGGCGCTTTTGGTAGCCATCCACAAGCTCCTGGCAAGCTTCAGGTCGAATGTTTGACCACTCTTCTTGACAGAATTGGTGCAGTTCAGCTAAATGTGATGGTTTTCTTGCATGAACCCGTTTCTTTAGCACTGTCCACGTGTTCTCAATGGGGTTTAAGTCAGGACTTTGGGAAGGCCATTCTAAAACCTTAATTCTAGCCTGGTTTAGCCATTCCTTTACCACTTTTGATGTGTGTTTTGGGTCATTGTCTTGTTGGAACACCCAACTGCGCCCAAGACCCAACCTTCGGGCTGATGGTTTTAAGTTTTCCTGCAGAATTTGGAGGTAATCCTCCTTCTTCATTATCCCATTTACTTTCTGCAAAGAACCAGTTCCACTGGCAGCAAAACATCCCCAGAGCATAATACTACCACCACCATGCTTGACAGTAGGCATGGTGTTCCTGGGATTAAAGGCCTCACCTTTTCTCCTCCAAACATATTGCTGGGTGTTGTGGCCAAACAGCTCAATTTTTGTTTCGTCTGACCAGAGAACTTTCCTCCAGAAGGTTTTATCTTTGTCCATGTGATCAGCAGCAAACTTCAGCCGAGTCTTAAGGTGCCTTTTCTGGAGCAAGGGCTTCTTTCTTGCACGGCAACCTCTCAGTCCATGGCGATGTAAAACACGCTTGACTGTGGAGACTGACACCTGTGTTCCATCAGCTTCCAAATCCTTGCAGACCTGCTTCTTGGTGATTCTTGGTTGACTCTTGACCATCCTGACCAATCTCCTCTCGGCAGCATGTGATAGCTTGCGTTTTCTTCCTGATCGTGGCAGTGACACAACTGTTCCATGCACTTTATACTTGCGTATAATTGTCTGCACAGTTGCTCTTGGGACCTGTAGCTGCTTTGAAATGGCTCCAAGTGACTTCCCTGACTTGTTCAAGTCAATAATTCGCTTTTTCAGATCCACACTGAGTTCCTTTGACTTTCCCATTGTAGCTTTTGTAGCTGAGTCTAATCACTGGGTCAAATGAGCCCTATTTAAATGGGCTCATGAGAAGTCAACAGCTGTAGTCAATCAGAATCACTTACAAGAAGTGAAGAGGCCATGACATGAAGCTAATTTGATTGACACAACTCGCTACATCACCAAAATTGACAAATTTTGTTGCTGTATGTATATTTTTGACCCAGCAGATTTGGTGACATTTTCAGCAGACCCATAATAAATTTATGAAAGAACCAAATTTTATGACTGTTTTTTGTGACAAACATGTATGTGTTCCGATCACTCTATCACAGAAAAATAAGAGTTGTAGAACTTATTGAAAACTCAAGACAGCCATAACATTATGTTTTTTTACAAGTGTATGTAAACTTTTGACCACAACTGTAGCTCACTTGTGCACAGTAGCAGAGCTGTGTGATTATAACATTATAACTTGTGCAATAAAAAAAAAAACACTTTGATTTGTTACTTCGCTATTCTGCATTATATAAAATAAAAATAGCATCAAAAAACAGACGCCTACATCACAGAGCATCTTCTTGAGCCTGACCCGGCCCAAGAAAAGTGATGGATAATCTCAGCCCGAGTTCAGGTTGTGCATCAGGTCGGGCTCGGGCAGAGAATCTAAACTCTTAATTTCCTTTGCATAAACATTTGCACTGCACTCTACACGACCCCCCTGACTCAGTGGTTTCCAGTCTGCACAGCCAGTGTAAAGAATGAGAGCATGTTTGGACCATCAGCAAAACAAACTTGACCAAGAACTGGGCTGAAAAAAGGCTGGAACACTTCTTTAAGGTTCTGCCAAGAAGCAACAACCACCCAAACTAAGGTTCTGACTCAGCAGAGAGAGAGCAGCACACGAGGCCTACCTGATCCATCACCAGCTTACTGTCCAGCTGATCCGGCTGCTTACTGCTGTTGGGTTTGATGCATCTCACAAAGTGCGGACTGGCTGCGAACATCTTCTCCATCAGCACGGCCAGAGAGTGCTGCACCAGACACATCAGCACACATCAGATCAGATCAGATCAGATCAGGAGACACAGTGAAACTGGAAAATCTGCTTTTAGCTAGAGAGCACTGGGATCACTAAACCATTTTAATCTTTTAACTTAAAACAGTTACAGACTTTCTGATGGTGATTAAAGTGAGATGATCTTTTCTGTAATTATTATTTTTTTTATTGTTTCATTTATTAGATTTTTATTATTTTTTAATTCTTATGTTTTTAAAAGGTAATTATTATTCATTTTATAATTTCTTCTCATTTTATTTTACTTTAACTATTATTATCTTTTTCTTTATTTTATATTTTATAAATTCTTTACTTTTTGGGTCATTTTTTTTACTGTTTTTTTTTGTTTTAGTTTTTCCTATTATTTATATATTCCTATTTTATAAATATTAAAAAAAAAAAATCATTAACGAAATTGACACATAAAAAGTAAATAATTATAAAATATAAAATTAAAAAAGATAGTTACTGTAAAATAAAATGATAAATAATATATAAAAAAGGAGAATATATATTATATTTATATATATTAAATGTTTTTTATTATAATTTTTTATTCATTATTATAATTTTGACCTTATTATTTCTAATTTCTTATCTAAATGTTTTCAATAATTTTTAAACTGTAAATGCTTGGCTGCATTGTTAATGATGGTCACCACCATGTAATCCCAACTGAAAATAAAGGTTGATTGATTGATTGATAATAAAATAAAATGTTAATAAACAGGTTTTACAGGAACAATAAGCAGATAAATCTAACTAAAATTTCTACCTTAAACTGCGCGCCCACAGACTGCTTCCTGGTGGAGTTGAAGTTGTCGTCCACAACCTGCAGCTGAAATTAAGATGATAAAAGTTCAGATTAATATAGATAAAACTGGTCTTATCTGCTTTTCTTCTGTATTGTTCAAAGTCATTTTTATAGTATATTATAGTATAAATAACCAGGGACTAATTATTGTATGGAGAACATACTTACTTTTGCTTTCCGGGGCATCAGTGTTCCCGTTCTGGATATTGTAGCTGGATAAACAAAAAAAAAAAGGGCAGATTGGGTCAAACTTGTTGGCGTAATTAATTTGCATAAAATAAGAAACAAATCCTGCCTGGATAGAGCTTATAAATAGTAAGATCAGAGAAACTGAAACTGATTTTTTTTTTCTGGAGCTGTTTGTGTATAGTGTATACAGTATATTATATGTACAGTACATACTCATACCCACACACACACACGCACACATATAAACACACAATATGTGTTTAATAGTGGGATATATTGTGTGTATAGAAAACAATTGCTTGTCTTAGCCTGGCTGAGTTCCAGCATTAGCTGAAAGGTCAGGGATATTTCAGTATTTAACTGTGTATTAAGAGCCTGCAGTTCCGGGAATATTAACTAAAGGCCAAATCCAACACAAATCTGGAGTCACAGACTCAAACCCTCCACTGAGCTCAGAGAGAAACATGAGTCTCAGATCATTAAAGCAGGTCTGGTTTACCGGAGAAGAGCACGCTGAGCAGGGGGGTGACGCTGTTGATGAACAGGGTGCGGATGTTGGCAGGGATGTTGTCTCGGTTCTTCTCCAGGAAGCCACTGGCGTTATACTGCACCTGAACACAGAGCAGAGGAAGCAATTCAGACCCTCCTGCTAAATATAAATATTAATACACTCTATGGACCATTTAACAGAAACCCCAAACAAATGCTTCGTTATCTTACTTAAGTAGAAATGTAATGTACTGAAGTATGTATTATTTTTCAGACAACTGTTTACTTCTACTCCTTAGATTTTGAAAATAGCCTCGTTACTCCTATTTTATTTCAGCTCGTTTTCATTCCAGTTTCTCAAGGACAGAGTGAATCTGACTCTGAATCTGTTTCCCTTTTATTAGGGAAGCTGAGGGAAACTTCTAAGTAAATAAAACTGTAACATAAATTTTTTAAAAACATTTTCAAACATTTACAAAGTCAAATGAGTGCTGGATGTTAATCTACACAGATTTCTCTCCTGAAACCTGTTTATTTGGGTGAGCTTCTGTTTATTAGCATATTATATTATTATATTAGCATTCCAGCATTTTGTCTGTAAGTGAATGCTAGCCATGGTTAGCAGCATTAGCCAGCCATTAGCAGTTAGCAGCACTAGTCAGCCCCGGTTAGCAGCTTTAGCCAGCCGCAGTTAGCTGGGCTACTTAGCTGTGGTTAGCAGCTTTAGCCAGCCGCAGTTAGCTGGGCTACCCAGCCGTGGTAAGCAGGGCTAGCAAACCCCAGTTAGCAGTAATTCCTAGCCCTGGTTAGCAGTGATTCCTAGCCCCGCTTAGCAGCGCTACTTAGCTGCGGTTAGCAGTGATTCCTAGCCCCGGTTAGCAGCGCTACTTAGCTCCGGTTAGCAGTATTAGCCAGCCCCAGTTAGCAGCGTTAGCCAGCCGCAGTGCTTTCCAGCCCCGGTGGTAGTGCACTATAGGACTTTGTGGGGCCGCCTAAGCGTTTGTTTGCTTTAAAGGCATTTTCCCCATTTTACATTACTTTTACTTTTATACTTTAAAATGTACTGGTTTCAAAACGACTTAAAGAGTAAAAAGCTCGAGTTAATAATTCAACAACTTTTACAGAAGTATTCTATTAAACCCTAGTATCTATACTCTATTCTACCTACAGAGTAATTATTGGATATACTCTTCACATGTTTGCTGGCTGCACTGCTGCTGTGCAGTTCACTCATTTTCACACCAGAAGCTACAAAGCATCCTATCACACTGCACTGCAGGCGCGAGCTGTTTCCGCTGTGCCTGTGGTGGAAATACTATATTTATGATCTGTGTGTTGCTAAGCTTATAAGCATTACTTAGGTCAAATAGGCCAAACACAAGCATGACTCTTTTTATTTTTATTAGCGAGATATTTTGTTAAAAATGGTTTTAAAAAAAATTGGAAAGGACAAAAGTATTGGGACATCTGCTCATTCATTGTTGATTGTTATTTGTTAATTGTTCAGTGCTCAACCTCACTCACAGGAGAACACCTCTGTAACTTGAGTTGCCAGGTTTGCGTTTTTTTTCCACCACACTAGGCCTGTTTAACCCTCCTGTTACCTTTAAATTTACTTTTTATGTTTTAAAACTTGAATTTTAAACTACAGAAAATGATTATACAATAATATGTTTTACACAAGTTAATGTAAGATGCTAGATTTGTTTGTTGACTAGTTAAATAGCCATTTAAACATTTTCTCCAAATGCATACGAAATTATATTATATATATATATATATATATATATATATGTTTTATACTGCTAAAACAGCCTGGGGTCAGGATGTGTACAGGAAACTAAAAAAAACTATCAAATAAATTTTATATCAACCCACCTCTCCTCATTAAATTAGGAAAAGTCACTAAATATGAAATAAATAAAATAATATAACAACTGCTTATTTAAAGGCGTTAAACATTGGATGGGGTCAAATTTATCCCAAACCTGATAGGAGGGTTAATAGTTATGGGTGAAAAGCAAAAAAGACCCAGAACAGATCTCTGCAGTACTGCATGGTGTGAAAGGCTACACTGACAAATATAGGACTGTTGTGCCCACAGTGTGCCACATTAAGTGCTGTGTTTACTGGTTTTAATGTGAGAAAGCAACAGAGGCTGTATCTAATCTGTTGATGCAAAGTATAGGTCCATCTTGCTCTTCACCAGCCGCCAGTTTCTGACCACAGAATCACTATTGGCTCAATATGTATGACTGTACATTTTAAAAATGTGTTATTGTACTGAAATATTCTTAATAATTTAAAGTTTATTGCCTTTTAAAAGTAAAATAGAGTAATCGTAGTCCAGTGGTCTAAAGAGCTGCCACTACGATCGAGGAGATCAATGGTGCGAATCCCGGTCATGCAGCTTGCCATAAACTCCCAGAGCCCTGAGAGAGCACAACTGGCCTTGTTCTGTCTCTCTGGGTGGGTACAGTACAGTAGATGGCACTCTTTCCCCTCATCACTCCTAGGGTGATGTGGATCAGCACAAGGCTGCGTCTGTGAGCTGATGTATCAGAACTGAGTCGCTGTGTTTTCCTCTGAGCGTTAGCGCTGTGATGCTACTCGACAATGCTGCCATAAATGGCCAAAAAAGCAATTTTGGTGTTGGTAAAGAGTAAAACTTTCATATTCATTCTCTGTGCATTGCCACTTTGTTTAGTCCCTGTAAGATAGGGCATTTATTAGTCTATAATACTTTATTCTGTTAGCATTATTCATATATTTCTATATAAATATTTTTTACTATTTATGAATACATTTCTACTGTAGAGTTATTTATACTATTTTTATTGTTCTTAATGTGATTGGGTGCTGCAATATGTGATTTTCCCTATGGGATTAATTTTATTCAATGGCCTTTTTTTTAAGCTAAAAAGTTCATTTTAGTACATCTCTACTTTATACCCCTTTAACTAGCTCATGTCTAGCATTAGGAACATAATGAGAAGAAACATCAAGAGCTTCATCAACTCAATTCACATGCTGCTGTCCTATGACTTTTGGCCTACCTTCCCGGCGTAGTGTACGATAGTGAAGAGGGGGCTGTGGCTCCGGACCACCTCAAAGTGGGGATTGGCTTTGAATTTGCTGTTCAGCTTGTCCACAAAGTTTCCGTCTGTGGCCTGAAGGAGGAAAAACATCGCATGATGGGAAAAACCTCAAACATCTGACTGATACTTCAGCATTTCTCACACGCTTACTCATAAACCAGGCATCTGGTTAGCTTAGACCACGATGCACTATACTCACTCAGCAAGGCTTTAGGACTGTGCTGTAAATAACCTGAGCAAGGTGTAACCAGTACATCCCATGCACTTAGTTGGGTGTTGCTACTAATACAATAATAGCAATAATAACAATAATAATAATATAATAGTAATAGTAGCTAAACTATTCTGTATCATCAGTGCCAGTGCTATTCTCTAACAGAACACAGCGTCAGTGGTGCAGTTTCTACTGAAGAAATAAAGCCATTAATGCATGCAAATACACTGTGGAAGTATTTGATATGCTGCCAATTTTGCAAGTTTTCCCACCTACAAAGATAGAGAGGTCTGTCATTTATATAGTAGTTACACTTCACCTGTGAGAGAATCTAAAAAAGGAAAGATAGATCGAGTCATGTACCATTGTATATTTTGGCCAACAACCTCCTTCCCTCAGTAAGAGCATTAAAGATGGCAATAAAGATGTGGCTGGGCCTTCCAGCATGACAATGACCCAAAACACAGAAAGAGAGGCTTCGTAAGAAGCATCTCAAAGCCCTGGAGTGGCCTAGCCAGTCTTCAGACCTGAACCCAATAAAAAAAGGTCAGTATGTACACCATGTTTTTGGTTAGTATAATTTTATGTGCATGTGAATGTTTTGATTCACAAAAAAACTATGTATTTTATTAATTAATAGCTGAAAAGTGCTCTTTTAAAGTAATAATATGAAACATACCATTCCTTTTAGAAACATTTTCTATCCTTAAAAAAAAACAAAACAAAACAAAACAAAAAAACACTTTTACTGTGGTAAACCCCCCCCACCCGCTCTCATGCCCCGCCTCTAAACCCATACATCACCCAACTGCCAATTGCAATTTAGAATTTTACAAAATTGGGCTGAGAGTGGAGTCAGCAAAAATCGGGTTTAGTGGCCTTTTAAAGCATTTGGTCTTTTACGTTTCTTCAGTTCTTCTAAATTTGTTGGCATATTTCTAAACGTAAAGGACATTTGTTTTTATTTTTATTCTTAGTATAAATTAAGAAAATGTCATGATGTTATATATTAGTGCTTTTATGTATCACACATTTTTTGCTCTACTGTATTTCATATGTAGTTTTAGTATTTAGAAACTTATTTTAATAGCTTTACTAACATAATAACTTGGAATGTTGTATAGGAGCCATAACAAGAAAATAAACAAACAAACAAGAGGATGCTTTAAACATGATCACATGATCTGCTCCCACCTGACGGCCCATCTGCTCACCTGAGGGAAGGCGCTCTGCTCGTCCAGCAGGGAGAGGATCCCGATGGGTTTGGTTAGAAACAGATCCTGCAGGGAGAACAGCAGACATTAAACCTGTTCTGCTGTTTTACTAACAGACCAAACTCAGCTCAAACACAATCAGGACATTTACAGGCCTTTCTGAGCAGCAGGACTCAGACAGAGTGTTTAGTCTGCAGCTGAGACACAGCTTTACCCTGCACACTCAGCACTTCCTGTTTCTAAGGGTTACTGTAGACCTCCTGTCTGCTGAGTCCTCGACTTAAAGCTCTGAGAGCAAGGCCTAAATCTGACTTTACACTTATCTGATGTTTTTTCTAGCTGTAATTCTCTTTAGCTGTAACAGTATCAAAGAGGTGTATTGGCAAAAATGTGGTGATAGGAGCTGAAATTGAATATATTACAATATATTTTGCAAAACTGTTTCATTTTTTATTTTAATTCAAGAAAAAGAAACACAATAATAATATTCCCTAATCAGTATACTGTAAAAAACAGGAAGTAAAAAGAGAAATAGACTTTTTATCCAATCAGAACAGTGGGATCTCAAAAAACACTTCTGACACCAATCTTCACACACACACATATATATATATATATATATATATATATATATATATATATATATATATATATATATATATATATATATATATATATATATATATAAAACTCTGTAAGTAAAGTGGCATCCTGTATGTCTGCAAGTTTAGTATTTTTTTTATTATTAATATATAAATGTTTCTTTTATATACACTTGATATATATTTTTGCACGTGTTTACATTTTTATACTGTACATTTGTATCTACATATACTATCCCTTTGTATTTATCTTAAAAACAATCTGTATCTCCCCTCTGTGGGGGTGGTTCAAAAAATTGGGGGAAAATAAAAAAAATAATGTAAAAAAAAAATGTGTTTTTGAAAATCTGTACAGTTTTGCAAAACATAATATTTCTACATATAATATTTGACATATTGATATTTTCTCTCCCCCCTAAACAGCACAAGCATTTTAAAACGGTAAAGATGAACAGAAAGAATAAAATGTAAAGAGCTGGATCTGTCTCGTACCAGGATTGGTTTATTATCTTTAAAGGTGATGGTCTCCCACTGGATGCCCTCCTCTTTATACTCATTCTGCTCCATTAGGAAGATGTGCTGTAAAAAGAAAAATCACTATAATTAGCTATAATTATTTAGTAAAGAGTTAAAATGATAGCCAATAATAAACCATATTCATCTGAACAGCAATAAATACACAAGACAGGATCAGTCATATGATTCTACGAATAATAATAATAATAATAATAATAATAATAATAATAATTTTCTAATGTTATCAGGCTTCAGCAGCCTCCTCCACTCAGCACCAGTCCTCAGAACTGGGTCAGACTAACGGCTCTATTAAAAACAGCCTCCTGGCAGAAGCTGAAATCCACAATAGGATGGAAATATGTTAAAAGCCTGTTGCTTTTTTAATGCATTTTTCTGCCAAATGTATAAAACCAGTGTTTTAAGCACGAGTTATAATTACGCTGACCGAGCAGAGGAACACTGTTCAGGCAGGAAGTGGAGCTGCAGAATCAGACTCAGCTTTTACGGGCCCATAAACGCCTGCATAAAGGTTTTACTGCCTGAATTAAACCTTTCCATACAAAATGCCTGGATTTGCTTAAATAAGCAGGCATTTCAATGAGGCAACAAATATAAAAAATAAAAAATGCCCATAAATGCAGCATCCTCAACTTAAAACACAAAACAAATATGTTCTATACAATTAGAGTTATAAACTGTAGACAAAACTACCAATAAAATACTTTTACTGTTTCATTAAAAGAAAAAAATAGACATAAGAATATATGGAAATAGCTAAAAAAAGAGGTACGACATGCAGTTAAATGTATGAAGTGCAGAATGTGAAATAAATTGTAGATAAAGCTACTAATAAATACATGTTTTTAAATATTACTATCTGGGCAGAAAATGAAATAATTAGTGAAAAAAATAAAGATATAGAGATAAAATGATCAACAACGAATATATATATATAAAATAATATAATATTAATATGCAATATATACTAAAGTATAAATAGCTATAAAATATAGCTATCTAAACATGGAAATACAAAAAAAAAACATAAGTAACACCAGATATATACAAAAACACAGAATATAGAAATGGTGACAGAGCTTTAAAATGGGCTACAGTCTGCAGTTGAAAGTATAAAGTGCAAAATGTGTAAAAGTGTGTAGATATATGGAATTTGAACAGGAATTGGTGAATTTTAATAATGAACTTGTTAATACTGTATAGAAATGAAGAAAATATTCAGTATATGGTGCTGTGCTCAGTTTTTATATGTTGTACATTAATAAGTTTCCTGATCATTAGAGAGAGAAGTGAGATTTAGGCAGGTGGGTTCCGATGGGGCTGATGTGTTTATAAAAATACTCACGTGGTTGAAGAAATACTGCAGCTGCTCGTTCGCCAGATTAATGCAGAGCTGCTCAAATCTGTTCACGGCAAAATTCTCAAAACCAAAGATATCCAGAATTCCTGAGTGAAGAAAAGGATGCGTTAGAGGATTAAACAGGGGAAAATGTTCTGTAAACGTCTGTTAACCTCTATAAACAGCTCTTTTTTTTCTTATTAATATATAAATGTTTCTTATATATACACACTTGCTATATATTGTTAATGTCTATAAACAGCTCTTGTCTGGTATGTTCTCTGGGCTGTGATTGTTTGACACGGATCCACATATGTAATTACATAACCTGTAAAACTGTAATAAATCTGTATTAAATGAGTAAATTTAGTGTAAATCAGTATTTCCCAGCAGTCACACTGTTAAATTACGTGGATGCAAGTAAACAGTTATTAGACACACTTATATTATATTATAAAGTAGGAGTTTAAACATTAACTATTTCAATTATTACCGATTTCACTGAGCTCCACGTCCCAGTCCAGCTTGTGGGAGAGCAGCTCGTTGATTTTGCTGACGATCCAGCCGAACACTCTGCCGTACACCACTTTAGCGATCGAGTCTCTGGCATCTGAAATGAAGAAAAGATGGTCTGATGGCACGCAGCACATTTTAATATAATAAATGGGTTAATACTTCTACAGAGAAAAAAATATGGAAAAATATATACTAGTGCTCAAAAAAAATTTGAATATCATTGAAAAGTTACTTTAATTCAGTAATTCAGTTCAAAATGTGAAACTCGTATATAATATAATATAGATATATTATATTACACACAGAGTGATCTATTTTAAGCTCAAGTTTGTTTATTATATTGTTGATGATTTTGGCTTACAACCAACAACAAAAAAAAAAACAGTGTCTCAGAAAATTAGAAAATTACATATAAGACAAATTGGGTACAATCTGATTACTTTTACACATAACACTTTTCAGATTTTTATTTGATATATTTTTTAAACCTATGTATCGTTTTCGTTCCACTTCACAATTATGTCCTATTTATTTTTTGTTGACCTATTACTTAAAATCTCAATTAAATGCATTAAAGTTTGTGGTTGTAAGGTGACAAAATGTGAACAAGTCCAAGAGGTATGAATACTTTTGCAACCCACTGTATATTGACATGGTCAGCATGATTCTTCATCGTCAGTAATCTACAGTACATCCTCTTTTCTCTGTAGAACAGTGAGTCAGGTGATTGCCACACGCCGGCCCCGCCCACTGCTCATGTGTTCAGTATAAACACGGTGACACAGTGTGACTGAGTGTGACTGAGTGTGAGAGTGAGTGAGTGTGAAAGGTGAACTTGTAGATGAAAGTCAGGAGAGTTTATTCTCGTACCTTCAGCCTGCTGCTGGTTGTGGAGGCGGTAGATGGACTCGCCTCGAGTCACTGTCATCGTACACGTCAAACACCGGAGCAGCTCCTCCTCCTGAACCCCCAGCTGACCCTACAGCACAAAACACAGCCTTACAACCCTCTTGCATCCACAGTTAATCCTGTTGGATTTGAACTCTGGTATGTCCCCCATAATGTTATAGTGTGCATTGTAATATTTAGAGCAGAACTGTGCTCTTACCCTGCTAATTGAACCTTCACACTCTTACTGCTCTTACTGGTGCAATAATGTGCAATTAATGAAGATTGAACACCAGACTGCTCCAATTTAGCCATGAAACCTAAAATCCCACACTAAAATGATGACAGGTGTTTCAGTTTCATTGTCCCACCCCAGTACATACAGGTGAGGCAGAATCTACAGAATGTTTCTAATCCCAGCGTCACAGGAAGTGCGTCACGCTATAATAAACTACCTGCTCCTACATTGTGCTGGTAAATCTGTGCAGAAGCTAAAAATAGCCATTAGTGATCTTTTATGGCACCTCCCATCTTATCACGAGCAGCCAGACGCAGCCAGAGCCGGCAGCCCCGCCCTCGGCCTGAGCCGGGTAATTGTGCCAGAGCTGCAATAATTCACCTGTGTGACGAGTGGGCAAGGGGGGGGGCGGTCTGCCACTCCTATAGGACACACGCCTGAGGCCTGCATCTAAACCCGGGCATCTGGACGAACAATCAGCCTGTTTATTTTACTGCGTGTGTGTGTGTGTGTGCGGCTGATAATCCCCAGCTTCCTCCTCAGCTGAGCTCCTTTAAAACGCTCTTCAGAAGCACAGCAGATCTTCTGGAGATCTTCTTGATGCATCCAGATGCAGGGCTATTACAGTGACGAGCAGAACATATTGATATATCAAAGCATCGCAATATTAAATCCTGCAACCCTGTATAGATTCTCAGAAATACAGTATATATATATTGTTTTTTCTTTTTTTCCCATATTGTAAAATGAATGCACCCCCTCCTTTCCTCCTTTAACCCACTTTTCTCCTTGGTCTCCTTACGGCCATGTCAAAATGTTTTTGTCTTAAACATATATGACCCTTATTGCTAAATGTACTTCATTATTTGTAATTTGCATTGGATAAAAGCGTTAGAGATGAGATTCTCTGCCCGAATCAGACCCAAGATCCAACCCAAACTTGGGCCGTTCTTAATAAACATTCTTCTTAAATAATAGGTCTATGTTTCTTCAGTGTTACAATGTTCATTAACATCATTCTAAACACAGATTTCGCAGAAGGTTTTAAAAGTTTTAATGCTTTGCTTACTAAAAAAAATGTCAGGTTTAAATCGGGCTCGGGCCAGGTCGTGTTCAAATTATTACTGTGATATCAAATATAAGTGATATTTTCTCAGATTTTCCTAAATGGTCAAAGAAAATAACAATCAGTAGCATTTTTAAGTCATGATCTGTTAAGTATAAATGCAATTTTATTGAACAAACCTTCCAATGATAATAGTATTTCTGTTTTTTTTTATATAAAAAAAACTCCAAGTGCACTGTTCCGCATTATTAAGCAGGCCACAGGTTTCAAGCAATATGGGAAAGACAAAGAATCACTCTGCTGCAGAAAAGCATAAAATAGTGCAGTGCCTCTGGTATGAAAGGTATAAAAACATTAGATATTTCACGAAAACTGAAGTGTGATCAATTGTAAAAACTGAGTTTTAATAATTTTGTGTTGTTTAGAAGATTTGGGTCATTTTTCATGGGTGCAGCTCTGCTGCTCATCCCACAAACCCCACATGTTCCTTTCAAATGTGGCTCCATTTACCGTAAAATAGATTTTAACAGGTTTTCCAATGATATAAGATTTACAGATAAAGAAGCATTGTTACACCAAATAAATATCAAACTATCTACCAAACTATCTTCCAGACATTTTGTAATGCTATGTTTTATATTATATTAATTTTGTGCAAAAATATGCACCAAAGTTTGGGCCCCATCACGAGATTCAGCTCTCAGATACTTTTACTAAGATCTCATTCCTCTCATTAGACTGTGACTCGTTCATGGTCATGGTTAAAATGTGCAACAGCGAGCACGTATTGTGAAAGTGGAGCAGTTATGTGCAACTGAGTAAAAAGAGGATGTTTTGAAAACCAGCTCGGCCACTGATGGGTCACTAGATATCCATCATGAACCAGCGAAAATCTTCACCAGCTCCCTCTTCATGATAACATGGAGATACTAAAACCAGAGGAACTCAGAGGAGCTCAGACTCACCGCTGCAGCTTTGAGCCAACCCTGAGACTTATCCGCCACTTTCAGAGCATCGCTGTCCGTCACCTCAAACGTGATGTTCCCCAGAGACAAGATACCTGCGAGGATGGTCATCATGTCCACCTTTTCCTGAGATCAGATCATCACAGAGAAAATTTTATTCAATACATTACTTTTTACTAATGTGCAGAATTGTGGGTGCACTCTGAAATAACACACAGCTCTCAGTTTCTTTGATTTTACAAAAAAAAAAAACTCCGTAATTTAATCAAGAGGAAGATGGATGATCACAAGCTGATCATCAAACCAAACTGAACTGCTTAAATTTTTGCACAAGGAATGAGTAGCATAAAGTTATCCAAAAGCAGTGTGTAAGACTGGTGGAGGAGAACATGATGCTAAGATGCATGAAAAAAAACTGTGATTAAAAAACAACCAGGGTTATTCCACCAGATATTGATTTCTGAACTCTTTAAAACTTTATGAATATGAACTTGTTTTCTTTGCATTATTTGAGGTCTGAAAGCTCTGCCTCTTTTTTGTTATTTCAGACATTTCTCATTTTCTGCAAATTCATAAATTGTCTAAATGAGAATATTTTTAATTGGAATTTGTGAGAAAGGTTGTCTGTAGTTTATAGAATAAATCAACAATGTTCATTTTACTCAAATATAAACCTATAAATAGCAAAATCAGAGAAACTGATTCAGAAACTGAAGTGTTCTCTTCATTTTTTCCCAGAGCTGTATATATTTATATTATGATAAAATCATGAGAATAATGAAAAAAAATAATGAGATTAAACATATAGACAAGATTAAATCATAAATGGAAGAGCTGGTAAAACATTCACAAATATCAGGTTTAGGAAAAGACTAAGGGTTATTTTAAGGTGATTGATAGATTGATTGACTGATTGACTGATATCAGAAGTGGTTCAATGGGGGTTGTTTTGAAACCCCGCCCACAAGATAGCAGTGTTGTACTTTATATCTTTCTATCTTTTGTTGTACTTTTCAGACTTTATATTTTAATATGAATGTATTTTTTTGCTACACTCTGTTTGGTAGATATTGTTCACTGACCCTGTGAGGGTCTATGCACTCAAGGTTTTCACTCATTTATCAGGGGAACGTTGATGAACATCAGGGACTGATGATTTCTTACCTGTTCCTCAAAGCCCACCATATCCATGGCGTTGGATACTTCACTGTACTTGGCGCTCCAGTGCTTCACCATATCATCCTGAACAAAGCGCCCATTCAAATACCTAAAATAAAACAAACATTATTACTGGAGCATTATTTTTACTCCACTACTGTACTTAAGTACTAAAATGCTGTATATGTATCTACTGGAGTATTATTTATACTCATATATTATGTTATATTATATATATATATGTATTACACACAGAGTGATCTATTTTAAGATTTTATTTCTTTTACTGTTGATGATTATGGGCAAAAAAAAAAAAAATCCATCTTTTATAGAGATGTGGATTTCATTTTCCAGCAGGACTTGGCACACAGCCCACACTGCCAAAAGTACCAGTTGGTTTATATAAAAGTATATACATTTTCTGAGACATTGATTTTTGGGTTTTAAATAAAAGTAAAAGTAGATAAAGTAACTTTTCAATGATATCCTAATTGATAAGATGCTCTAGTCTATTGAGCATCACACAGACATTAAGTCACATTTTTTTAGTATTGTGATGTCTTCATTATCGTAGGCAATTTTAAACTAAATAAAGGAGTGCCAGAGGAAGCTGACAGAAGGACAGAAGGACAGAAGGACGGACAGACGGATACAGAGAGTGATAAGAGCTGAACTGTGTCACTCCTGAAAGCTACTTTTACACCCTGTAATAAATGACGTTAACCCGCGGTGTGTTTACTACACACAGCCTGCTGATGGATGAGCTCACGCCGCGGCGCCGCTGACTCACCGGTACTGAGTCGGGTCCAGCAGGCCGTACATCTCCTTATCCTGAGGAGAAATTCCAGCCAGCATGCAGTAGAAGATGTGGAAGTTCCTCTCGCCCTCGTCCTGATGCACCACCCGCGACTTCTCCAGCAGGTACTCGTTAATTTTAGCTCCTTTCACTGTGGGAGCGAAAATAGAGAGTGTTAATAATGAAAACAACAAACTAAACTAAATTAAGAAACGGTGACAACTTCTAATACAGAAACTTTATTAGTGTCACATTTATTAAATTATTATATTTATTATATTACTTATCACCCGGCAGCAACTAATCTACACTGATAATTCAATACTGCAATAAATTTAGATAGTGAGCTATAATTTCTGGGAGATTTTCATTGCAATCAGTGGCAAAAGCTTAAGTTATAGTAAGGTAAGAAGATCCCCGCCTCTCCAACTCACCAAAACACATCCCTAACACATCCCTAACTCACCCCAACCTCCCCAACTCACCCCCAACTCACCCCAACACATCCCAACACATCCCTAACTCACCAAAACACATCCCTAACTCATCCAAACACATCCCCAACTCATCCCAATCTCCCCAACTCATCCCAACTAATCCCCAACCCATCCCAACCTCCTCAACTCAACCAAACACATCCCCAACTCGTCCTCACCTCTCCACCTCATCCCCAACTCACCCTAACTCATCCCTACCTCTCCAACTCAACCCAACCTCCCGTACTCACCCCAACCATCCTTAATTCATTCCCACATCTTTAACACATCCCTAACTCAGCCTAAACTCACCCTAACTCATCCTCACATCACCAACACATCTCCAACTCATCCCAACCTCCCCAACTCACTGCAATTCATCCCCACCTCTCTAACTCCTACCCACCTCATCCCCAACTCATCCTTAACTCACCCCAACGCATCCCCAACTCACCCTAACTCATCCCCACCTCTCCAACTCAAATTCAACCCCAACTCACCCCAATGCATCCCCAACTCATCCCCACCTCATCCCAGTGTTCAGTATGACACTCGGTGTGATGAATATTCCCATAATCCCATAATAAAACCCACCTGAAGAGTTCTGAAAGCGTAGCTGGATGTATTTCCCAAACCGGCTGCTGTTGTCGTTCATGACGGTCTGAGCATTTCCAAACGCCTCCAGGAGAGGATTCACCTGATCAGAACACACAAATCACGAAAATACATTTAATAAACATCATACATTTACTGTTTTCATCCTAAAAGAACTGAAATATAAAAATATATATAAAAAAATATATGTGACTGCAAAAGCACAACTGGTTTTAAACCTCACTGCCTGACCCAGTTTGGTAGCAGTGTTCCACAGGAAATCACAGAATAAAAACAGGCTTTAGAGTAAGAGCAGCGCACACTGTGTTCCTTTACAGAGCAGAACACCAAAACTCTGATGGAACAGAGACACGATTATTGCCATCTCCAAACAGCTTCACCACACGTCAAACCCATTACTTACAAACCACAAACACGCTCCAACAGAAAATTACAAAAATGTACTTTAAAAATATTATTTTTTAGTTTTAATAAAATAGGCACTGCCTATAAGTTTCTAAAGGGCATAGAACTGCATACTGCATCAGATCTGCATCAGTTTACAGTGTTGCTCATCCTCTAGTCCTTTTTCCTTCATCACAGGATCCTTGTCCACAGGACACTGCTTACAGTGGTTAAGGTGTTAAAACGTGAGGGAAGTGTGGACCTAGAGCTTCTTTAAAAACTGGATTCACAACATCAGGCTACAGTAATATTTAATGATCCGTTTCAGGATTTATGGGCGGGGTTAAAGACCGACACTGAACACCAACAGGAGCTCAGAGCTCAGGGCTCAGTCTGTGGAAGGAAAATTTTCCATGTAGCTTCTGCTGAGCAGCCAGAATCTACACCAGCCTGAACTTACTGCTGCACGAGAGAGAGAGAGAGAGAGAACAGAGAACAGAGGGAGAGGGGGAAAGGGAAAAGAAAGCCGTAGGCCTGGAAAGGTTTGTTATGACTGGTGGGACTCCTGTGTTCGTACTGGAGATCCTCCCATGACTCAAGTTACCCTGGATAGAACACACACACACACTAACACACACACACTAACACACACACACACTAACACACACACACACTAACACACACACACTACTGTCTCGGTTCTGAATTCGGGGTGACCCGTTTTATCATCACTAAACTGAACAGCAGAGCTTGTAGTACTGAGTTATCTCTCTGCTCTCAGGACAGTCCTGATCTACACGACTTGTGTTTCCCACACTTACTAAACTTTCTGAAGTGTCAGAAACCCCCAACCCCCACCCCCCCCCCCCCCATCATCCCGTCTCTCTAAACTCCCCCAGACATCCTGTTCTCCCAACACAGCCCTGAGAACGTGGAGGATCCAGAAACTTCTCTGAATGTATACCAAACCACATCCTACTGGAGAGGATGCACACACAACTGACCTCTATTTCTAAAACCCTAAAAACTATTACTAGGTATTACAACACCAATGTTGTCAGATAACTGTGGAGGGAGACGTAGGACAGTTTGGGGGGTAAAGGGGGTGAGACATTACTATGCAAATGAAACAGCAATACAGAAACAGTAATACTGCTATGCCTCTCTAACATTAACTCTTTAAAGCCTGAACCATCAAATAACTGCCAGACAATCGTTTATATTTCTTCTCATTATTTATAACTAAAGTGTTCTGTCCAATTATTTAAAATACATTTAAAATAGACTTTTAAAATATGAAAATATATAGAACACATGTAAAACTCTTGTACCCCTTGACGCTTTTACAAAATAGAAGTGATTTAAATTTTAGAATTTTGCTTTTATTTTGCTGGTGTGAGCAATTCATTTATTTATCATTTTAAATGTATTAAATTACTAACATTTTAAAAATAATATTTAAATAAATAGTTTTTGTTATAAAAATACTAAAAAACATTAATCTACCAAAAACCTTTATTTATTTGGTTTACTAATTAAAATTGTTATGTAGATATTACTTTTAACTTATATTCAAAATTTAACTTATATATTGTATACTTGGCTTTAAAGCTTGTGAATCAAAGGTAGTTATAATCAAAGGTAGTAAAATTATTATATTTTTGGTAAAAAAAAATATCAAAACTTAAAAATTGTATTTTTTATTTTTAAAAAATCAGATTTTAATGTCTTTTTTTAGAAAAGGACATATAGTATTTTTTTATTTAACATGTCGGGTTGTGCATTTGAATATAATACAGAAGAAAAGTAACAATAAAAGCCCCTTATACTACAATAACATTTCCTTCGACCTTAGCTACACACTTAAAAGGCCCTAAGAAGCTCCTCCCACTGATCTTTAATTTCCTCTTCTGTCTCTACCTTTGCTCTGCAGCCCGTCAATAAGACAGTAACAGCTGTAGAGGATATAAACACAGAACAGCTCTGCGTCTTTAGTCAGAAACTGATGAGCACGTTTTCCTCCGGGAGCAGGTCGGCCTCCGACCTGGTTAAACAGGAAAATCGAGTCTGTGCAGTGTATGACTCATGTTACGTAATAATAGTTCTAGAGAAAAAGCTTTAACAAAACCGCAATTGTGTCATAAAGGAGATGTTCCACAACTGTCTCCACTGTCCATCCTGAATAGCAGGACAAAGAATGCCACAATGATGCCTCATAACTCATGAAAATAAGCCTGAAATGCATACCGATACAGTTACTGCGGGCGAGTCTGAGTCGGGTTTCTGGGCGTCCGAGTCTGAGTTCAGTCTCTGGGCGTAAAACCAAATTTAGAACTAGAATCTCTGGGCAAGAATCCAGAACAGTTTCAAGTCTACAGTCTCCAGTCTTTAGTCTTTGAGTCCAGTCTTTAAGAGAGGTTCTGAGTCGAGTCACAGGTATCTGACTGTAAGTCTATGTGTCTATCCTAAAATGTCCTTGGCGGCAAATCCAAGTTCAGTCTCCAGTCTGGATTCTGTTTAGTGAGTCTGAGCCCAGTCTGGAATCTACAGTCTGTAGGAGCGAGTCTGAGTGGAGTCTGAGGTCTTAGTAGAGTCTGAAGTCTATAGGAATGAGTCTGAGTGGAGTCTGAAGTCTATAGGAATGAGTCTGAAGTCTATTGGAATGAGTCTGAGTGGAGTCTGAAGTCTATAGGAATGAGTCCAGTCACAGGTATCTGACTGTAAGTCTGTGTCCAATCCTAAAATGTTCCTGGCTACAAATCCAAGTCCTGTCTCCAGTCTGGAGTCTGTGCAGTGAGTCTGAGCCCAGTCTGGAGTCTCCAGTCTGTGGAAGCAAATTTCAGTGGAGTCTGAAGTCTGTGGGAGCGAGTCTGAGTGGAGTCTGAAGACTATAGGAATGAGTCTGAGTGGAGTCTGAAGTCTATAGGAATAAGTCTCAGTGGAGTCTGAAGTCTGTGGGAGCGAGTCTGAGTGGAGTCTGAAGTCTATAGGAATGAGTCTGAGTGGAGTCTGAAGTCTATAGGAATGAGTCTGAGTGGAGTCTGAAATCTGTAGGAATAAGTCTGTGTGAGTCTGGAGTCTCTGGGAGCAAATCTAAGTGGAATTTGAAGTCTATAGGAATAAGTCCAGTCACAGGTATCTGTCTGTGAGTCTGTGTCCAGTCCTAAAATGTCTCTGGATGCAAATCTATGTCCAATTTGAAGTCTGTACAGTGAGTCTGAGCCCTGTCTGGAGTCTCTAAACTCTGGAAGCTAGTTTGAGTCAAATCTGTAGTATCTAGAGTCCAGGTAAGTGTTCAAGTGCAATCTTGAGTCTCTGGGTGAGAATCAAGTCCAGTTTTGAATCCCTAGTCTTTGGAAGTGAGTCCAAGTGAGGTCTTATGTCTTTGTCTGCAAATTAAAGTCTCTGGCAGCGAGTCTGAGCCGAGTCTGGAGTCTTCAGTCACTAGAGTCTCTGGTTGCGAGACTCATTTCCCTAATGGTTAATCTGTGATTTGGAACACAGTTCCACTGCTCCACACCTCAATACTCAACACTTCAGCTGCTGAATTACGGCTGGTTTAAAAACGAAACGACCGCAGAAACGCAGGGTTTTATCTGCTGTGGTGACAAATGCCTGTTCTGGTTTTAAACCAGGTTTAAAGCAGGTTTTAAAGCATGTCAACACTGAGGGCAATCATGTGATTGTTATTGTTGTTCAGCAGTTACAATCTTCCTCTAATGGGGGCGGAGTGATAAGGTGATAGAGAACAAGTTGAGGGACTTTTATTTTACGCCTGTTCCTCTATAATCTTTGTCATGACAGCTGGTGGCTGTTTGATAAGCAAATGCGCTGAGGCTTCAATTCAGGACTATTTCTGATCATCTGGGGGCCGGAGGACATACGACTCGGATGGCCCCCTTAAGGCCAATTTATACTTCTGCACTGAACCTACGCAATAGCCTACGCTATAGCTCAACGTGCACCTCTTTAGAAATGTAACGTGCACAGCTACAGCTGTGATTGGTCCGTTGGGCCTTGCGTTCCCGCCCACACATTCCCACCTTTGAGGTTCGCCGCAAAAGTATAAATTGCCCTTTAGTGGTACAATAGCCAGTGAGACCCAGTTTGAGGCAAATACTACACTTAAAAGTAACCTATCCCAGAAAATATGCTTAAGTTTGTCCATGGGCTTCACATATATATGTAATTTGTCACACTGTCCTATCAGGTACAGTGGTGGGAGCAGGAGGGTTTAAACATGGACCCCATCTGGCTTGTACACGGCATATCTAGGGGCCTAGATGGGATCCAAATGGGAGTTAAGTAAGCAATAACGATGCAGCCAATTAGGGAAGCCCCAGTGTGAGCCCAAAATGATAATGTTGGCTGGGATGGTGCCCCCTGGTGGCTTGGAGGAATGGCTTGGACTACAGTTTATGCACTCAAAATTCAGACTCAACGAACCCAATAAACCTAAAATAATGTCATCAAACCTGACAAAAGTGATCTTAAGCAGGTGATATCAACAAGTGATTATAATCAAGATTTGGTATGAAAACACAATCCCCAAAGCGCTGAGCAGCGGATCATCCTATCCAAAAGATGGCCATGCATTTTTCAACAGGACAATGGAAAACCACATTACAAAAGGCATGGCTGCGGAAGAAGAAGGTGCTGGACTGGCCTATATCCAGCAATCTTACTCACTAACAGGATGTGATCAGCAGATAACATCATAACATCACAGATCACAGATGATGTCACTTCCACTCCATTACCTTTATAATCTAATTCCGTTCTGAAACCTGGCGATATGTTTACACAGACTTTGTGGCACTTAGTTTACTCAGAGTTACTGATCACTGAGCTGCCCCCAGAATTGGCACAAATCTCTGTAATAGGAGCTCATGAAATGCTGAGTCAGTGGACCTGCAGTTTAATGACTGCTCTGGGAGGGCCGCTCTGTGCTGGTAGAGCTGGGATTAATGGTTTGGTACCTGCAGGATCTGCTGCTCCAGCTGGGAGTTGGCTCGGCACAGTTCCATCAGCTGCCTCAGCAGCAGCTTGGTGCTCTCGGTCTTCCCGGTGCCACTCTCTCCGCTGTGGAGAAACAAAACCAGAGCATTAATCTGAGTAAAGACTGAGTAAAAGAGGTGTATTATTAACATCAGAGATCAGAAAAAGATATGACACAAAATGTGATTATTTTTTTAATCATAGGCATAATCATAGCTAGATATTTCAAACTGATACTTGCTGATGTATTTATTGATCGCTGAAAAAATACTAATACTAAATACTGCTGGCTGTGCTACTATAAAATGCATTGATTTAGGCAAAGTTTCATTTGTTTTTTTTTTAGTTTTAATAGATCTATTGTTTATTAAACTAACATATTTAATAAAAGAGTGGTTAAAGCTGTGAACAGTCTATATAAGAACCAGTTAAATTAATACATTTAATTAATGTGAAACCAAAAACTGTGAAAACTAATTTCTCTTTCATTTTATTTTTATTTTTGTATACAGTTGGTTAAAAGCTAATATTATATAAGCTAATATAAGGCAAATAAATTATATATTTGTTTTTAAAGTTATAAAGTTATACTGGATTGTGTATTCTCTCAGTAAGCTATAAATGTGTATATTGGTATCAGCAGTGGATGGTAGGGGTGGGCGATATGGCTCTAAAATAATATCACGATATTTCAGGGTATTTTTGCGATAACGATATACTTGGCGATATAGGAAAACTAAAATAATTCATTCATTTTAGGAATATAGAATAATAGTATAACAGTATAATCATAATGTGGCATATAAACTGCAAACTAAAACAATTATACAATAAATACACCTAAAGCTTCACAGTAAATAATAAACTACTTTTAAGACAGAACATCTCTATTATCACGATATGGATTTTTAATATCATGATATTTCTGTGTCACGATATATTGTATACGATATAATATTGCCCACCCCTAATGGACGGATATCAGCCCAGAAATCTCATAACGGTGCAAAAAAACTAAAGTGTAAAAAATTACATATACATACAAATATAAACAATTAAACAAAAAAATACCCTTAAAACATTACAAAAAAAATTGGCTATTATCACATTATGGATTTTTTTTTATTCACGATATTACTTTTGTGATATATGGTGTTTGATATAATATCGCACATCTTTACTCATAACTACAAATAATAATTATTCATCACAATTAATTATTATAATAATTATAAATTAACTACACCAGATCCACAGATCAGGGCCACCTGATGGAACTGCCTCCTCCTCCACAGCGCTGCATTTTCCACCCTGCTGCTGAAATTAGGTGAAATAAAACAGCTATTTGATAAGCAAATGCTCCCCATGCTCTGGGATCCTCGCAGCGCTCTGGACCACTTGATATGCATGTCTCAGACCCGGCAGGCGGGATGAGCCGATCCGGGGAATTTGCATCGGCAATACAACGTGCAAATCCACGCTTGTGCTCACAATCTATTTACTGACACAGTGAATACTAACACAGTGCAGTTCAGAGGGAGGTAGTGATTGGAGAGCACTGAGAGGCGGAGAACATCCCATAATTATATACCACTAATTTCTAGCTTCCCGTACAGCTTCATACAGACATGGAAACACCATTAAAAACCACACAAATACTATATACATACATATACTGATTAAATATAGGCCAAAATAACATGTTACTATTAGTATACACTCACCAACACACAGCTCTAATACTGGGAAGGGCTTTTCCTTTACTCTCAGAATGACTTCAATTTCTGCAGAACCAGAATTCACTACATGTTGGAAACATTCCTTTGATATTCTGATTAGTGGTGGAAATCACAGGGTGTCTCACGATACGATATTATCACAATACATTGCCCATAATAGCAATGAGATCATAATACTGTAATTCTGCGATACTCAATATATATCTCAAGAAAATTCTTTATGATACTTTACAACATAAATAATACAACATAATATCTACTAAAGAGGATAAATATACTACTATAATACTCCTAAATAATAAAATGTAAAAAAATATGGATTTATTGGTGTCAGTTTCACACAATTCAACAACTAGTATTCTTCATCACAGGTTTTTTTAAACCGTATTCGTTTTATTAAAGCGCTATCATGTGGAGTAAGGAAGCAGTAACTTTAGCATGTTTTATTGGAGGCGAGTCCTAAAGAGAGTTTAAAGCACTTTGTTTCAATAAAAAATATCCATATAAAAATCTGAATAAAAATCAGAATCTCTATTTATAAGTATGAAAGGTACAAGGATTTTTTTTTGGTGCAGGTATCAACATTTAAATAGAATGTATTAATAGATGGGTAAAAAATCTGAACTATAAATAAGCACTATAAGATAGACTAAGAAACATGAATATATTTGACATCAAGTATCGATAATATATCGCAATATCAATATATCGTCCCAACCCTACTCAATACCAGCCTTACATTTCCTCTGTCTCATCTTTTTGGAATGTACTGCAGATCTGAAATGCAGTATAAGTAGAATAATAAATGAAATGAAGTTGACCACAGAATTTGACAACCAACTTGTTTGAAGTAATAAAAAAAAAAAAAAAAACACATTTAAAACACATTAAAATACCAATTTTATTGCGGTCATTTCTGCCTCTACAGCATCCTCACATGTTCAACTGTGCTATAGGCGAGGATATGCAAATCAGTCAATCAATAGTACCGCCCACCTGGTGATATCCAACCATCTGCACACTGCTCAACCAAATCAGCTCTCCCTCCTGGCCCGCCCCTAAACCCATACATCATCGAGTGCATCTCCCAAACTACTCCTCCTGTTTTTTTGAGAGTTGAGTCAGCTAAAATCAGGGGGTTTAGTTACCCTTTAAACATTATTATTATTTTTCCAGTGTTATATTAAAATAATAAAATAACACTGAGCCAAAAAATACCATCATTTAGAACAGATCTGCTGCTGATAAAATGTGACTCCAAATCTCTGAGAAAACAGTTTTTTGATTTTTTCTTTTTATATCTATGACGTCATTACCAGCTCCAACATCCGCCCTCTTCAATAAACTGAACAGAGTTTTATTCTGGCAGCAGCAGGTCAAACTGAGTCACTGAGGTCTTCTATATTTCTCTTTAACTGTTAAGAGCAGAATCATTGTTTATATACCTTCACTTCCCTGTTGTGTGTACAGTAAACGAGCGTATGGACGCTTTTTCATTAATTCTGTCTCTTTATTGTGAATTTTTGTCTCCAGGGCAATTATCGGACTCCTCCACCACAGACATCCACCCAACCCCCTCCTCCTCATTCATCTCCAGCTGTGTGGTAACTGGGGGAGACGGCACTATTGTAGCTGCAGGGGGGCTGGAGGGGTCGGCTATTGAACCCGAGCAGGACAGTGGAAAATTAAAGCACAGGATTTACTGACTGTCTGAACCCGCCGGCGAATTCCTGCAACCAACCTGCTGCCAGACCAGGCAAAAGTGACGGGACTCCACATTTAACAGCAGAATAAAAACCTTAAATCATGACTTTGTTTTTTTGACTTTCATGAGAGCTGTAAAACACTACAGTATATAGATTTTTTTTTTTTTACTTTTTTACTGTTAGCATGAAGGACAGAGGTTAGGAGAAGTCAGAAGATCAACATGTTTACCAATGCTGAAGTATTAAAAAAAAGGCTATTTTTAACATAAACACTAAATGCATTTGCATGAACTCAAAAATCCATTTAATGCAGATAAATGCAGGTAAAATATTAAGAATATTTAGATCTTAGAATTGAGAAAAAAGTATAAACAACCAAAAAAAATGGAAAAGGTATAGAAGCACTTTTTTAAAGAAAAAAGTGCCAAATATACTTGTATACAAGCTCACTAATGTAAATACACTCTTCTTACACAGTGGACGACGCAAAGATCAGGGGGGAAAAAATGAGGTCATGTCCAGGGCTCCAGACTAAAGTCCCAAAAGAAAACAGAAAATAATCCTTAGAAATTAATATCACATGCCTAGTCAGACTCCACCTCTTTTTGAACATTGCTGAGTAGCATCACAGCGCTAACACTTAAGGAAAAGCACAGCGACTCGGTGATGATACATCAGCTCACAGATGCAGCCTTGTGCTGATCACCCTAGGAGTGCTGAGGGGAAGAGCGCAAGGACAATCAAGGTGCTCTCTCAGGGCTCCGGCAGCTGATGGCAAGCTACATGAACGGGATTCAAACCAGCGATCTCCTGATAATAGTGGCAGCACTTTACACTGCTGGACCACTCAGAGCCCTATAAAAAAACATATTTTTAATAAACCTATTAAAACCTGTTAAAATCTACAAAATATAGACAGCAAGTGAAATTCCTCTGCTGTTCCTCTTCAGACTGTGCTGTATCAGAATGAAAAGCCCGGGGAGTGTTTGTTATGTCATTTTCCTGTCATCAGTTTCTCAATCATCAGTTCAGTCAACAGTTCACAAGCCCTTAAAATCAACAAACCAACTGCTTCAGACTCTTGCCTCACTTCCTCATAAATGGGAACTCAGGTTTCCTGGTTGCAAAAACTTCTAACAGCCTTTAATCATACGGAAACTATGCTCAAAACTGCTGCTTTAAATTCTTTGTTGTGTGATGTAACAGGCAAAGTCGTGTTATACTTGAAACAGTCAGACACTGAGCTGTAAAGACTCTGTTAAATACATTAGAGCAGAAGAGCTACAGCCACGTGTGTGGAGAGCAGTTTACTGAAGAACCTGGAAATTGAACAGCATACCGGACGCTACCGCACACTGTACAACACTACACAATACTACACTACACTACACTACACTACACTACACACCACTACACTACACACCACTACACACCACTACACTACACTACACACCACTACACACCACTACACTACACTACACACCACTACACTACACTACACACCACTACACTACACTACACACCACTACACACCACTACACTACACTACACACCACTACACTATACTACACACCACTACACTACACTACACACCACACACCACTACACACCACACACCACTACACACCACTACACTACACTACACACCACACACCACAACACACCACACACCACTACACACCACTACACTACAATACACACCACTACACTACACACCACTACACAACACTACACAACACACCACTACACACCACACACCACTACACACCACTACACTACACTACACACCACACACCACAACACACCACACACCACTACACACCACTACACTACAATACACACCACTACACTACACACCACTACACAACACTACACAACACACCACTACACTACACTACACACCACTACACTACACTACAATACACACCACTACACTACACTACACACCACTACACTACACTACACACCACTACACTACACTACACATGTGGTTACTTTCCATAGGCATTCCCTGTGGCACAATACAATTTAATGAACCCCAGTAAAGAAAGGGGGGAGGGAGGGGGGCAGTGACAAAAAAAAGAATTTTTCCACATTTCACAAACACAGAATGTATATTATACATACTGTATATATACACTGAACAGCCATAACATTAAAACCATATTGTACAGGACCTTCTCAATGGATCCTGTGGTACCTGGTATTAAATAAGCAGAGTAAGGAACAGGGTCAAGACAGAGGTAGAGAGAAGCAGAGTGAGGAAGACAGACAGAGCAAGGAAGAGTGAGGAAGTGCGAGGAAGAGCAAGGAAGAGTGAGGAAGAGCGAGGATCAGGGTCAAGACAAAGGAAGAGAGAAGCAGAGTGAGGAAGAGCAACGCAAAGTGAGCAAGAGTGATGTAGAGTAATGAATAGTATGAGGAAGAGTGAGAAAGAGTGAGGCAGAGTGAGGCAGAGCGATGTAGAGTAAAGAACAGTGTGAGAAAAAGTGAGAAAGAGCGAGTCAGAGCAAGGAAGAGTGAGGTAGACAGATGCAGAGTCAGGAAGAGCATGGAAGAGTGATGTAGAGTGATGTAGAGTGAGGAACAGACTCAAGACAGAGGTAGTGAAAAGCAGAGTGAGGTAGACAGAGGCAGAGCAAGAAATAGTGAGGTAAAGCAAGATTATCTTCAATTATCATCATACTGCCTTGAAGAAATGGGCCTCTAACTCTAAAAATAAAACTGGTCCACAGTGTTCTGAAGAGAAGCTTCAATCAAAACAAATACTGGAGTATTCAAATGACTCGGGACGGTCTGTGGGGTTTTGATGGTATTTTACATGCAGCCTAGTTTAAATATAGGTCAATCTGTGTTATCTCTGCTCCGTCAGATCATGTCCAGATAGTTTAGATTTTATTGCCTTTATTACCTTTTTCAATCTTTATTCTGCAGTTTAATAAGTACATAAATAAATAAATAATAAAATGAACCGTATGTGAAATTCCTCTCATAGTTCCTTATCAGCCACGACTTGCCTAAACCGGCCTGTCTCCACACGTCTGCTCAGAGTCCAGAACTCAGAAACAGATTCACACAGAGCTGTGCTGAGCTGGATATTAACCGTATGAAGCAGAGAGAGCCGGGACTCACCTGATAACGATACACTGGTTTTTGGGCCCGGTTCCCAGTCTGCCCAGCATGGACTGGTACGCTCGGTCAGCTACTGCAAATATATGGGGAGGTAGAGAACTTTTCTCATGGCATTTGTATCTTTCCGACACCTGGAGAGAAAAATATATATAAAGAAAAGTATTTCAACCAATGGAACAACTGGGGTCAAACAAGTTCAAACGTAGGATAGGTGTAACATTAGTTTACAAGTTTAATAAATACAAATTTACGCATTACTAAATCTAAACAGGCTGCACCACACAAACTAGTACATCAGGGAGCTAAAAACTACTGAACATTTACACCTAAACCTATGCAGCAGGTGTTATCTGTAACTAAACCATTTAAAAAAAAAACAATTATATTTAATTTGAATATATTTTAATTTAATTATATATAAATATATATATTGTTTGGAGTTTTAAGCACCGGATTATGAAGCGCATTAAGTGACACTAGTAAGGATGCTACATCGAAGTGAGCAAGGGTTTCGCCCTTCTAATGGGAAACAAACCTGTAATTCTTAAAATATATATATATATATATATATATAAATATATACAAGCACTAGATGGTAATCTACACAGATTTCTCTCCTGAAAACTGTTTATTTGGGTGAGTTAATCACTTCTGTTTATTTACAGTAAGCTTAAATTTCCAATAAGTTTTCTGTGAAGTTTCTCCAGCACTAAGGCTGGGTGCAGCAGCATTAGCATTAGCCGCTAACCGCAGTGCTAGTGGAAAGTGAGTGTTCCGGTAACCCAGGGTGCTATCAGCTAGCGGTTCGTCCCACTCAGCCTGATTCAACACAGCAAACACGCAGACTTCAGTCCAATATACTCACCTCTGAACATTGAAAGAGCATCACTGTGTAGTCATTTCCTCCAAGCTACCTTACCCATGGGTGTTTATATGTACAGATTGAGTCCAAAGTTGTAGGACACCCTTTTATTTCAGAAATTAAAGTGAAACAAAACGAAATGAAAACGAAAATGAAAACGACAGATCAGAATACCCCAGTGAGAAATGGGTGAGGGGGGCCTATCTTTTAGGCCACGATTATAAACCATGTGTAATTGCCTTTACAATGGAACACTATGAAGCACATATTCCTTCAATGTTTTACTATTAAAATGTTGAATACTCTGAAAAACAGAAATGTAAATACGACTAATTTAAATTCATATTAACCACTGGGTTCATTTTCAGAAAAAGACAGAAGGTATGAAGAAGTAGCCGAACAGTAAAATGTGGTTCATGTTAACAGAGTTGCTGATTGATTTGTGTTCTACCTTTCAGTCAGGAGGAAGTGGCACTTTAATAAATAGTTCAGATAACAGCAGAGTGAATTAATTATCTAATAAAGAGATTTACCTCCTTCTCGTACAGCGGGAGCTGCTTAAACGGGTTCACTGCCACCAGGATATCCCCAATATACGTCTGATACAGAGAGAGAGAGGAGAAGATATTAACAGAAAATAAAAAATATATATCCTCTTAATTGCTCTTATATTATTCTATATATATACAAATTTCTATTTACTCTATAAATAAATAAATAAACATAGTCCAAATAAATTGCTATTTTTTTCTGAATGATAAAGTGATGTTTAATAGGAGGTTAATATTTTGTGTATAATCTGTGCCTAAAATATACATCAAGCATAATTAATAGTAATAATGACATTTAATTAGTATTATTGTGATTCAACACTGATTCAATACATACTGTATACCGTCTTAATAACTACTCACACACATACTAGTGCATCAAAAAAATATATAGAATATCATTAAAAATTTACTTACTTTATTTCAGTAATTCAAGTCAAAATGTGAAACTCATATATTATATAGCTGTATTACAAACAGAGTGATCTATTTTAGGTGTTTATTCCTTTCATTGTTGATGATTGTTGGATGGTTTACAGTCAATAAAAACCCAAAAATCAGTGTCACAGAAAATTTGAGTATCATATAAGACCAACTGGTTCTTTTCTTTTCACAGCGTGGGCATTGTGCCAAGTCCTGCTAGAAAATGAAAGCTGCATCTCCATAAAAGTGACTTTAGACTTGATAATAAAACACAGTGGATCAACACCAGCAGTTGACAGACATGTCTCTCCAAACCATCCCTTGATTTCCAAAAAAAAAAAAATGATATTCAATGATATTCTATTTTTCTACTTAGTTAACCAGTGTTGTATTGTAATTGTAGTATATTCTAGGATATAAATAAAGTGTTATAATGAAAGATACAGATGTGTATCCAGCTGTTTGGGCTGTTTATCTCGGGATAAGTTAAACTGGGACTCACGTAAATGCGGTTGTGGTCGAAGCGGCCGGTCAGAGACTCCAGCAGGCTGTTCTCATCCAGCTCAGAAAGCCCGGCCAGATCCTCCATGACTCGGTTCGGAGCTTAACTCGGTTCTGCGGAAGGAGACGGTTCTGTTCCTGCGCTCCTCATTCCTTAAAACATCCTTTAAACGATAGAAAATCGCTAAAAGCGTGAATCAGCTGCTCCTGTTCTCTCTAAGCTGCTGAACTCTCTGATCACTCCAGCTGCGCGCTCTCATACACACCCGTACTGCGGCAAGCCACGCTCCCCATGCGCTGCGATTGGCTAATATACATATATAAAGCTCTGAGAAAAAAATAAGAGAGCACTTCAGTTTCTGAATCAGTTTCTCTGATTTTGCTATTTATAGGTTTATGTTTGAGTAAAATGAACATTGTTTTATTCTATAAACTACAGACAACATTTCTCCCAAATTCCAAATAAAAATATTCTCATTTAGAGTATTTATTTACAGAAAAAGAGAAATGGCTGAAATAACGAAAAAAAAAGATGCAGTTTTTTCAGAACTCAAATAATGCAAAGAAAACAAGTTCATATTCATAAAGTTTTAAGAGTTCAGAAATCAATATTTGGTGGAATAACCCTGTTTTTTAATAATAGTTTTCATGCATCTTGGCATCATGTTCTCCTCCACCAGTCTTACACACTGCTTTTGGATAACTTTATGCCGCATCCATCTTCCTCTTGATTATATTCCAGAGGTTTTTAATTTAGTAAAATCAAAGAAAATCATATTTTTTAAGTGGCCTCTTATTTTTTTCCAGAGCTGTATGTATTCAAACAAATCTAAAAAAAAAACAATTATAGTGAAAAAGGCATTTAGTAATAAAGTCATTTAAACTCTAAAGAAATATTAAAATAATGGTTAATCGATTGATTGAGATTCTTTAAAGTAGCACCTCTTGCTTAGATTGCACAATGTTACTCATCTCTGCTGGATTTTCTCAGTTTTATGAGGTAGAGTTATCTGGAATTTAGGCTTTCAGTTAACAGCTGTGCTGTTATTTACTTGAATTTCTTGTCTCTTAATGTGTTTGAGAGCATCAGTTAAAGTAAAGTAGTGAAGAGGTAGAGTTACAGGTATACAGTGAAAAGTGAATATTTGAGTAATGTTCTAATCCAGGTTATGAGAAGCAACAACTACTCAACTAAGAAATAAGAAAATATTGACTTAAAAATATGACGTTATTAAGAATTGTCTTTGTGCATAACCCGGTGCTACTGATTACACTACAGAGTAGTGCTAAAATACTTATATGATTTGCATATCGCGCTATGATTGGTTAGTAAATTCGACAGTTTGCTTATCGTAGGGGGCGTGGCTTTCCCTATAACGGGTGTGAAAAACATACGTGCACTGCACGCTAAAAAGAATCCAGGGTTGCCAGGTTTGCAGTTTTTACTTCAAATTAAGATTTTGAGAAAACTTCATAAGATATTACATTACAGGTTCATACAGCACCAGTCAAAAGTTTGGACACTCCTCTTCTCATTCTATGTGTTTTCTTTCTTTTTATGATTTTATTTTATGTAGAAATTTAAAATCCAGTACATTAGAAGACATTAAAGCTATACAGGAACACATGCAGAGTTATTCTATAAATAAAAAATGTTAAATAAACCAGAATATGTTAGAATTATACTTTAGATTCTTAGCTTCATTTATCTTTGAAGATAGATCTGCACACTATTGGTATTTTAATCTCAGTGTCTTCATGAGGGAGAGTGACCTGGAATAGTTTTCTCAGCATCTTTCTCAACACTTTTTACTGTTAACTGCGTAATTTGTATACGTGTCCCTTTACTGTTTTCATGTCTTTAATATTTATCTACAATATAGAAGATAAATTAAATAAATGAATAAGAAGAAAAATCTTTCTCTTATTATATAATAAAGCACTTTAAATAGAGTAAACATTAGCTATTAGCCTGCTTGTGCTGTTCTTGGGTTATAAATAGTGCTCTTGTTTCATTTGCCCTTTTATTCCCAGGCTTTGAAAGGCCTTTCCCTGCACAGATCCATGAATGGGTGGCACAGTTCTCAGTGAAATAATAGAAGGCTTTAAAAAGACATGTTTTAATGGATAACCCCTTTATTTGTCATTTGGTAAAACAAAACGAAACAAAATATACTAAACAAAACAGTATGAAAGATACGACACCGTATAAAACTCACATAGTAATATTTACAGGCATGACTACCATTCATTCAGGACCATTTGATGGTTATAGATGTTGATGTAGGTCTGTAAGTAGATAAGGAGCATTGAATGAGGAAAAATACATGGCAGCCAATCAGAACAGAAGTCATTTACATATATCTTTCTTGAAGGCACAGTAACAATAACAGTCTGATTAATTACAAGAGGTTAAAATATTTTAATTTGTGAATTACTACACAAATGTCATAATAAACCTTTTGTTACTGTCACACAAAAAAATTAGAACTCTTTTTTATTTTAATGCTATTGTTCTCTTTTTAACAATAATCTGAAAGTCATGTTAAAATTTTATGATGAATGAACCCATAGAATTGTTCCAAAATAAATGGCTTTAAATCTTTTTATATTATAAAAGATAATCATTTTTTTTGACAGGTTCTTTTTTGTGTGACAAGAACGATTGAATTATTACATTTGTTACAGCATTACAGCACGCTTTTTAACATACACTAAACACACTGACTCCCCTTAGCTCTAGATCATTGGAGGCTATTCACATAATTTCCATACAGTGATCAAATAAATCAATAAGTCTTTAAAAAAGAGGTAAAAAACATAAAAACGCAGTTCAGGAATTTAGGTTTCCTTGTTTAGCTCATCTCGATATCAGTCGTCGGCACTTTTTTCATGTCCACACGTTTTGCCTTCCTGTAAAAAAAAAAAAAACATGTTTTAATGTGCAAATATGAAAAGTAAGTGTAATGTGCACTTTGTGCTTTGCTACCACTAAAGAACACGCTGTACACATGCATTTCTGGACAAGCTGAGAGATACCGAACATACAGAAGTGTCTGTGAAAGTGAGAGAGACATGTGGTCTGAGTGTGTATTTAACAAACGGGATTGTACGTGAGCTGGGAGCACCTATAGGAATGGACTCTGGTGACTGACTGTTGTCAGGGTTTTAATAAGTCAGTGGAACTCCTGTGTTTTACGCAGCCAAAGTATATAGAAACCTGAACACATCTCACTTCCAGACCAATCAGTGTAGATTTATTCCTAGACTGTTGACGGGTGTAAGATAGCAATGAACATCGTGACACACCTTATGCAGAGTGTATGATAGGGCCCTTAGTGTACAATGACAGTTTACAAGGTGGATCCATCCTTTACTCTGCACTAGTGCGCCCCCTATTGTCCACTTTGAGTATCAGAGTCTGTCTGTAATAAGTCTCACCTTTGAGTAACAAACATCGCAATAGCAACGACCACTGCCACCGCGAATACGATGCCTCCCAGGATGCCAACAATCAAGCCTGAAATAAAATTAACATACATAAAAAAAAAATATTATTTATTTAAAATGGTATATACATTGTATGAATACAGACATACCAAAAGTCATGGGACAACAGTATATTAATTAATCAAATCATGCGGTCCCACTTTAGGGCATGGTTTGGAAATGCCCACATCTTTGTAAGTCGTGAGAGGTCACAGTAAGGCCAGGTGAATTATGGGAGTTGGAGTGAGGGCTGATAGTAGGCGAATGGATAGATGAATGGGATGTTCCATTTCTGAGGTTGTGTGGTAAGTATTTAATATTTCTCGATCCACTGTGTCACATCCACATACACCATAGAAGTCTTTTGTCCCTCAGGACATAAGACTGTTCAATATTCTGCACTAATAGTTTATAGTTTATTTATTGTCCACTGTTTATATTGTTAGCACTGCTAAATTACTATATAACTGCATAATTGCACATCCTTTACAGTTGACAGCATTTACCCTTTTGATATGCACAGCAACTGATGTTTATTCTATCTATCTATCTATCTATCTATCTATCTATCTATCTATCTATCTATCTATCTATCTATCTATCTATCTATCTATCTATCTATCTATCTATCTGACAGTGCAGAACAGTGTGTGGTAATGATTGTGACCAGCAGCTTCTGGCTAGAATTGTCCTTTTGAGCAGTGAATAGTCAAAACAAATTCTAGTTCCTGTCCCATGACTTTTGGCATATCAGTGTAAAGTGAATTTTATCCAAAAACTGTACTGAACTGACCATTCTGAGCTAATCTGACCACTTACCCACATCCACTGTCTGCTGGTCAGGGTTAGGGGTCTCTGCTGCTCCGAGCATTCGCCCAGATTTCGCTATAAAGAATAAAAAGACTTAATGAATTGATGGGTTGTGATGATGTTCTGCTGACCTCTGTTGGTCAATACTTGGAATTACTTACCACCTATAAAAAAACTACAGAAAGTTTAAACGCACACCCTTAAATTCCCATTATAGTAAAATTCTGCAATACAATATATTCCAGCTCCGTATAAACAGAATAAAAATCTAAATATAATCAATATTATATAGAGGGACAAGTTATACTGTATTAAAACATATTGTGTGCACACATCTGTGACACAAACCCCAAACACACCTTAATATACTATAACAGTGTCTGAATAACAAATCATAAAAAGTAAAATGTAAAAAAGACCCTTATTTTATCAGTTTTTACTTCACTACCCAAAAAAAAAAAACACGTACAGAGTAAACGTGAAGATAATAAGAGCAGAACTGTCATATCTTTATAGCACTGTGTTTAATCTTTAACTAAAGCAGAAGCAGGTCAGGCTGAGGCGTGTTTTAAACACCGGCTGGTTTTAATAACGACTTCACTGCTTTCGCTGCGTCAAACAGAGCCGTAATATGTTAAACAAGGGGATGGACTGAGGAAGGATCTGGAAAGAGGAAGAAAAAGTGAGAGAAGAGGTAGCGGAAGAGAAGATTACTACAATGAAACAGAAAAAATAAGGAAAAAGGTAAAGGAAGGTAAAAGAAAAGGTGAAGGCAAAAGAAGGAACAGATGAGAAAAAGTAATTACTGAAGAAAAGAGATGAGAAGAGAAGAGAAGAGAAGAGGGGAAAAGAGAACAGTAGGGAAGAGATGAGAAGAGCACATAAGTGAGGAGAGGAGAAGAGATAAGATAAAGAGAGGAAAAGGAAGGAGAAATGACGAGAAGACAAGACAAGAGAGGAGAAGAGAAGAGATGAGATGAAAAGACAAAACAAGACAAGATAAGACAAGAGAGGAGAGGAGAAGAGAAGAGAAGTAAAGGAAAGAGAAAAGAAGAGAAGAAAAAAAGACAAAAGAAGAGAGAAGAAGAGAGGAGAAGAGAGGAGAGGAGATGAGGGGAGGAGAGAAAAGAAAAGAGATGAGATGATGAGAAGACAAGACAAGAGAGGAGAAGACAAGACAAAACAAGAGATGAGAGGAGGAGAGGTGAGATGAGAAGACAAAACAAGACAGGAGAAGAGAAGAGGGTCAGATTTGTGCTAAAATTCACGTTTATGTGAGTAGAGGTTGAGATAAAGAATAAGAGGAGGATGATGGATGATGGGAGGAGAATTACCCTGGCACATTGATTGGCAGGCCTCTCTGGTTTCGAAGCGGTTGCCGTTTCCGTGGCAGCCGGAGTAATGGAAGAGTCTGCAGATCTTCTCCTCGCTGTCGTAGTAGTAGTGGGCGAGCAGGGCGAGGCAGTTTCCCTTCTCCGGCGGTAGAGAACAAACTGCGTCTGATAACAAATCCAGAGTATAGCTTTAATCAGTCCGGGAAGATATGCTCACAGGCCACTTTATTAGAAACTGAGATGTTTAAAAACTCCAGCAGCACTGCTGCTGTATCTAATCCACTCACTGTACCAGCACAACCCACACTAACACCTCATACACCACCACCACCATGCTAATCACTGTTAATCACTGCAGAGCTGAGAATAATGATAAAGTATACAGAGACACAGATACAGAACTGTATATGGCATTATGAACTTATCATGTGTACTTTTACACTCCCCATAGCAACACTTTAGCAACCAACTAACAACACCTTAGCAACACCCTAGCAACCATCAAGCAACACAATATTAGTCACACTGGATACCATAGCAGCTACCTAGATACATCATCAATCAGCTATAGCAATTACGTAGCAATGTCACAGCATCCATGTAAGGTACCACAACAACCAGTAAGGACCAATTGAGCTATGCAACCATTCTAAATCTTCTTTAATACTTAATGATTGTTGTATTATTTTTAATATTTTATTGAATTGGGTTATTAAATGTATAATATTGATGTAATACTGAGGTAAAGATTATAAGCTGTCCACCCAGTCATGTTAAAATCACTAAAAATAATAATAAATGTATTATAAAACAGAACAGGAACAGAAGATCACCACGAACAATCCAACATGTTTGCCACTCTAAGTCAACCATACTTCTATTCATTTTTTAACCAATTTTTGCAAAGATTGTCCTTCCTGCCATGCAGCTTGCTGTAACATTGTGGACAAAAGCATGCTCACAAAGTGAAAATATAAGGTGATTAAACTGGAAAATATAATTTCTCTGTAGTCTTCGGTCTTATAAATATGATACATAGTTAAAAGAACTTTAAATTGTTGAGGGCCAAAAGGCACAATAATACTTATTTTAATAATAAGTATAATACAAAATATATAGTAAAAAATGGAAGAAGAACTATAGCAGCGTTTTTCAATTAAAAGGGAATCGTAGTCCAAGTAATTTTGGAGCATTTCTATTGGTCAATAACCAGATAGCATGAAGAATCTTTCTTAGCTCGGCTGATGTGTAGCAGCATTGGCACTGGCAGATTCTTATATTACACTCAGCATCCGGGGTGTTGGCACCAGTGCTTTGTTTCTGTTTTCCTTTCCCCTCTTAAATGTTTAAAAAAACATTTACCTCCTTCTGGAAAGCGCTGTCTGTAATCCAGGGAACAGGACTGCATGCAGGTCTCGTCAGAATCGAAGCAGTTGCCACCGAGACATTCCCCCTTATGGAAGAACGGCAAACAGTATCCGAACTGCTTGTTGTAGGAATATTTCAGGGTTCTGTCTCCGGTTCCTTCAGCTGCTGTCACGTTACACTTCGGATCTAATGAATTAAGACAGAATGCAGTGGTGTTAGTAATATGGCGGTAGGTGTGGTGCAGTGGATAACACCACTGCCTGCCAGTGAGCTAAAATATGAAAGACTGGGGTTCAGTTCCTGGTCTGGGTGACTGAATGCTGCGCTACACTAATAAAAGTCCTTGAGCTGCCGAACTCTGTAATAGAAATAACCTTGTAAGTCGCTCTGGATAAGAGTGTCAGATAAAACTGCCATGAATATGATATATCTAATATACAGCTCTGGAATAAAAATAAGAGACAATTTAACAATGCCGAGTTTCTTTGATTTTACCAAATTAAAAACCTCTGGAATATAATCAAGAGGAAGATGGATGATCACAAGCCATCAAACCACCAAACTGAACTGCTTGAATTTTTGCAGCAGTAGTAAAGCAGCATAAAGTTATCCAAAAGCAGTGTGTAAGACTGGTGGAGGATACCACTTCAGTTTCTGAATCTGTTTCAATGATTTTGCTATTTTTTTGCTAGGTATTTGGTTGAGTAAAATGAACATCTTTGTTTTATTCTATAAACTACAGACAACATTTCTCCCAAATTCCAAATAAAACTATTGTCATTTAGAGCTTTTATTTGCAGAAAATGAGAAATGTCTGAAATAACAATAAAAAAGATGCAGAGCTTTCAGACCTCAAATAATGCAAAGAAAACAAGTTCATATTCATAAAGTTTTAAGAGTTCAGAAATCAATATTTGGTGGAATAACCCTGGTTTTTAATCACAGTTTTCATCATGTTCTCCTCCACCAGTCTTACACACTGCTTTTGGATAACTTTATGCTGCTTTACTCCTGGTGCAAAAATTCAAGCAGTTCAGTTTGGTGGTTTGATGGTTTGTGATCATCCATCTTCCTCTTGATTATATTCCAGAGGTTTTCAATTAGATAAAATCGAATAAACTCATCATCATTCACAAGTGATCTCTTATTTTTTAAGAGCTGTATGTATATATATTTTAATTTATTTTATATAATCATCGACTGTTTCTACTGACCTGTCTCACTGCTCATCTTATCAATGGACAAAAAGTGGTGTGTCCCCTTTAAGAGCGGCCTAGCAATTACCTCCGAATCCAATTTAGAGGTGTTTGAAATGTTCTTTTAACATGAAGGTCATCACTACACTTTTCCAAGCCATACTTTTGAGTATTTTAACTGAACATAATAAAAGCTAAAACAAGTCATTATACAGAAACACAATTTTCGAGTTCAATTTAAGACTCCTGTAGTGCGCTTAACTACCCAGAAACAAGATAATCTAGTAAATCACTCAACCAACACATTAGATTCAACTCACCTAACGCCAGTCCGACGCCGCACACCACCGCCAGCACGAAAACGTGGAAATAAAGCAGAGAATTCATCCTGAAACCTCAGTCCTGCTGCCGTTTCCTGCTCTCTGTGCTCCAGTGGATACGATGATATCCTGAATATCTGGCGCTCTCTGGCCGAGCGATGTCCTTTAGACTCCTTTATCAGCTCTGCGGGTTTATGGCCTGGGTGTGTTTTGCTCTCTCACTGAGAGCAAATGTACAGTTTCAGTCATAAAACAAGAAAATGACCTTCCTGAGGGAGTCACAGCAATATACATCCACTACTGTGCGTTAGTCACTTCTAGCACACATGCTAGCATCTAATTTACACTTTTTTTGTTATGATTTACAGGCTAGTTTAAGATTTATAGAAGGAATACGTCTTCTTTTAGTCCTTATAAGTACAATATTTGTTTGGAACTTGCTGAAATTTCATTAAGGTTTGGGTTATGCTTAGGGTTAGCTGCTAGCATCATGCTATCCACTGGTTATCTTAAAACTGTTTTAAATAGCTCTGAGTTAGGGTCAGCCTTTTGAGTCTTTTTAGATCTGAAAATTAGGGTCTACAATGATCCAGACTATGAAGAAACACATAAGGAATCATGTAGTAACTTAAAAAAAGTGTTAAACAAACTAAAATACTCTGTGAAGAAGCATTTAGCTGCTCTTATTATCTGGGGAGCGGTTTGTTAACTTGCGGTTTCTGAGGCTGGAAACTCCAGCGATGAACGTATCCTGTGCACCAGAGGAAACTCTTGCTCTTCCTTTCCTGGGGCGGTCCTGTTGAGAGCCAGTTTCATCATAAGGTTTAGGATGGTCTTTTCAGTGACTGCACTTGAAGATACTTTCAAAGTTTTGAAATGCTAGTAGTTCTTGCCATTATATGGATTAGAACATTACTCAAATAGGGCTATTGATTAAGTATTTAACTCTTGACGAGGCACAGCTGTTAAATGAAAAGCTTTTCTAGGTATTTTTATTAGCAACTGTAACTTAACCACAGAGTTTGTTAGGGATTATAGACTAGCCCAAATTACAAGCATCATTACAAGCAATTCTACGAGCCATAGGATATACGTTTCTGTCATACCTTGAAAATAACCTTCCTGAGGAAGTCACAGCAATATTTTTAGACTATTTTAGATTGGTTAGTCTGAAGTTAACTGGCTAAATGATTGACAGGTAAAGATCAGTTTTTTGAGGGATTGAATTTTGTTTTAGACTTTATTTGTATAATATTAGTATGGGATTATTAGACTAGTTTGCGATTGCAATATATAGTCTATAAAAGTCTTTTTAGTGTCTTTTTGCAGTCGGCTAGTGTATGGTTAGCATTAAGCTAACATCTGAGTCCTGATGTGAACAGTTTCATTTCTTTATCTCACTTGTTTTTTATAACTGAAGTCATAAAAGACTCATTGCCCAACAGAAACCGACACCAAAACTGTGACACATCTGATTCTACAGCGTCTTTCAAAAGTGTGGAGCGTCATCAGGCTTTAGCCCCTACTGCCGGGAGAAACCCAGCCCAACAGCCCAGAACAAACAAGGCCCTGCTCCTAACCGACACGGCTGATAGTGAGAATTAAAACCTGAGTGTGATGGAAGCGTCAGAGATACAGACTTTACAGAGCTAAATATATCAGCTGATACAATCAAACAAACTCAATGTTTCAACAGTATAAATAATATTATACCTGCTCTGAGATTCAGCTTAGCAACTGCTTTCTCACCTGGTCTTTGATGGACAAGGTGGTTGAAGGGCTGCTGATCCAGGTAAACACTTACCTTAAACTGGTAATCTAGGAGGTTCTAGATAAATCTGTCACATTCAGTACCAGATAAAAGTTTGGACACACCTTCTCATTCAATGTTCTTCTTTTTCCTACATAGTTAATAATTAGTAAAGTGATCTATCAAACTATGAAGAGACACATACGTTATTATGTAGTAACTTAAAAACAGTGTTAAACAAACCAAAAAAATACTATTTGAAGAAGCATTTGGGTGCTCTTATCTGGGGTGCTGATAACTCGCGGTTTCTGTGGCTGGAAACTCTTGTTCTTCCTTTCCTGGAGCAGTCCTGATGAGAGCCAGTTTCATCATAACATTTTTGATGGTCTGTGCAACATTTCTTAAATTGTTTTAAATTGACTAACATTCATATCTTCTTTATTTAGTTGAGTAGTTGTTGCTTATCATAACCTGGATTCGAACATTACTGAAATATTCACTATTCACTGTATACCTGTAACTCTACCTCTTCACTACTTTACTTTAACTGATGCTCTCAAACACTTTATTAAGAGACAAGAAATTCAAGTAATTAACTCTTGATGAGTTCAGCACAGCTGTTAACTGAAAGCCTGAATTCCAGGTGACAAAATGGCAAGATGTATTAAGCTGTCATCTAAACAAGAGGTGCTACTTTGAGAAATCTAAAATATAAATAAATCATGTTCTGTTTTTTTAAAACACTTTTTTGTTTGCTGAATATTTTCAAAAATATTTACACAGCAGAAGAGAAAACAGTGAATATAGGGACGAGTAGTTAATTGTATAATAATTGCATAATAATTTATGCTTATTAATTGGTTATTACTATAGTTGTGGTTAGTTTCCCAGAGCCAAAACACAAGCAAAATAACAGTGCTACTGTTATTTAGTTACTGCAATATTTAAAAAGTGTTAATACTATTATCTGAATAAAGCATTAAGGACAAACATTTACACAGATCATCACAGATAATCTGAAATTAGTGTAAAATGGTAAATGGTTGAGTCTTATTAGGAATTAAGAATTATATTTTGTTTTTGTTTTAGTGCCCCCTAGTGATGCCTTAGGAAAATGCATGGAAAGACCTGCATGTTGCTGCTGAGTGTGTAATAAATAGAGTGGAAGACAGTGAATGAGTGATTAAACAGAGTGTTTAAAAACTCCAGCAGCACTGCTGTATCTGTATCTGATCCACTCACTAAAGAATGTTTAATGTGATTAATAAGTGACTAATAAAAGAAAAGAACAACATAAGAAAACAAGCTGTAATGAAATAAGAGTGACAAGGCTGTTTTTAAGGTAGAAAGTTCAGATAATTGTGTGAAAATGTAAAAATAATTACTCCAGTAAAATATAGATAACCTGTATTTATACATAAGTAAGTTAACATAGTATTTGTACTTCATTACTTCTCATTACACCCCTGGAAACCCTCCCCCGAGGACGAGGGTGTTTAACCACAGGAAGTGCTCTACTGCAGTAAAGACCACCGGGCCGCTTTTCACACGAGGCCTAACAGTGGTCTCAAAGTCACTGGATGTTTTGCAAACAGAGGCCGGCTGGGAGCAGAGCGGAGTGGAAAAACAGACTCTGAGGGATAAATCACAGAGCTTTAATGAAACGCTGGGGAGCCCAAATGACTCAGTAGCACCATGACAATGCTACACATAAAAACAACAGCAGCAGCAGCAAATCCCCCAAGTAACAGTGAGCTCGTCCTCGGCTAACTCAGCAGCACATCAATCCTAAAGTGTCCTAAAGTACAGAAAAATACACACTAATACAAAAGCAGCCGTACAAAGAGTAAAAAATTACTGAAACTTTGTTAAGAATAATGTAAAATTAAATGAGTTAAAATGTAATATTCACAGGCCTTTTTTATAATAAGGGGTGTACAATATCCTATAGCATGCAAAAATATCACAAAATACCCTGAAATATTATTTTATCATATTTATTTTATATCAGGGTTCAACTTTTTTTGCTGGTATTAGAAAAAGGAAAATGAAAATTCACACTGTTCTCATTAACCATTATAATAATAATTACTACAGACAGATAATAAGTTATATCTGTCCTGTATCATTTATTTTACTTTAGTCCTTTAGTTGTAAAAAAAAATCTCAATTCGAGCTGTGCCCTATTTTATATAATATGGTATTATATTATTTTCAAGTCAACTTTTATATTCATTGTGTTGCAGTAGTGTATCCTTAAAATAATATATATATTTTTTTTATTTAATGTTTTGTCATATCGCCAAGAATATTGTATCAAAAAAGAAATTTAATATCATGATATTATTTTAGTGTCGTATCGCCCACCCCTACTCTTCATAATAAAAGGCCTTCTTAAATAAAATTCTACATTCTAAATTCACTCCCTCACAAAGTGCCTGATGCAGAATTCACAGTTTGTTCGGTAGCCCTTCGTTTCTTTGGATCGGCGGCTCTCGAGCGTATAAATCTCAAACTCTCGCCGATCTTCAGCACTTAAAGTTCTGGAAGATTTCGGCCACTTCCAGCCAGGTCCTGAAGCAGGCCAGCCCCCTGTCCCGGATCTGCTTGCGCCCTTTATCAGTGATCACCTGTCCGTTCTCCTTCACGATCACCAGCTTTGGGACGGCAGTGATGTTATACTTCTTCTTCAGCTCGCTGGAAGAAACACGGAGGATGGAAGAAGAAGATTAATATAAAAGTATTTGGACATTCAATCATTTACTGTGATCACTGGGTGTTAAACAGAGTTTATCCTGCTTTTTGCTTTTGTCACAGCTTACCAATGAAAAACAAGTATCTCCAAATCTGCATTTTTACAGGAAAGTGTTAAAGTCAAAGGAAAGAGTTAATTTCAGTTCATTTTGGAGAATTTCTACTGGTCCATTCAATCAAGAAATGTTGACACAATGTAAAGGACAGTCTGTCTGTTCAAACTATGTAGTAAACTAAATATTGACAAAAATGGAGATACTTGTTTTTCATTGGACAGTGATGATTTTAAAAATCCTCAACTTGCAGGTGTTTTTTTATTTACATGCCATTCTGATTATAGTAAAATAATAGCAAATCTCATTCAAGTAAACTTTTATTAACATTTTGATTAAAAACATATCTAACCAATATCTAAATAAATATACTCTTCTAATAATTTAATGGGAAGTAGCCTTTCACAGTATTACTATAGTTTTTTTTTCCCGTTTTAACTAAAGAACTGTACAGAACTCTTTAAAAATCCCTGTTTAATAGACAGTCCTGCAGAGGGATAGTAGCCTATTTTTACACATAATCCTCCAAACGGTGTCGACTAAACCTCTTACAGAGGAGACACTGAGGGGTTAGCCTACTTTACAAAAGATCAGAACTATCAATGTGAGTAGGCTAATTTAATGGGTTTTGTTTTTGAAAAAAAAAATATGTTTTATATACTGTACGGCTGGGCGATATTTATTTCAATATTTTTCAAATATAAAAGCAAATTCTCAATTATGATTTTTTAAATTCTTACTTCAGTTTTTATTTGGAAACAGGATGCAACATTTAAAGTGATGCACAAGCTAATAGCTATTGTTTCCACTGCCCACACTGCCAAAAGTATCAACTGGTCTTATATTATATTCTAATTTTCTGAGGAAGCCATTTGTGAGCAATACTTCTATATATGAGTTATTGAATTGAATTACTGAAATAAAGTAACTTTTCAAATATATTTAATTATATATATATATATATATTTTTTTTTTTTGTTGCAGAAAATGAGATATGGCTAAAATAACAAATAAGATGCAGAGCTTTCAGACCTCAAATAATGAAAAGAAAACAAACAAGTTCATATTCATAAAGTTTTAAGAGATCAGAAATCAATATCACTGTATCACTGTTTTCATGCATCTTGGCATCATGTTCTGTTCTCCTCCACCAGTCTTGCACACTGCTTTTGGATGATAACTTTATGATGCTCTACTCCTGGTGCAAAAATTCAAGCAGTTCAGTTTGGTGGTTTGATGATCAGCTTGCGATCATCCATCTTCCTCTTGATTATATTCCAGAGGTTTTCAATTTGGTAAAATTAAAGAAACTCATCATTTTTATGTGCCATTATTTTTAATTTATATATATACAGATTATTAAAGTACTGACTGTTTGTAGGGGTCAGTCCAGGGCAGGGCCAGCCAGTCTCCGTGCAGGTCGTGGTAATACTCCACCATGTCCTCTGTGGATTTATCGGAGGAGATGAACACGATCTCGAACTGCGCGGGCGGCTCGCTCTCCTCCACCAGCTCGGTGTAGAAGTCGCAGAGCACCGGAGTGAAGTCGCGGCAGGGCGGGCACCATCCCGCGGAGAAGTACAGCCCCACCACCTTATTCCGCAGCGCTTCCTCCGGGTCTATAAACTCTCCCTCTTTATTCAGGAGAGTTCTGCCTGTGAACACCTCCACCATACTGACCCGACACTAAACAACCCCCGCTAGAGCTTTACTACAACTCCCCACACCCGCTAACACCCAGCTAACACTGCCCGGCAGCCTCTCAGAACCTCCCCCGGCTGAGGCGCCCTGATCCCGGCCAGCCCGCAGTGTTGAGCTCCGCTGAAGCTAACTCACACCGACACTGACGGGGAAAACTGGCAACTCTCTCCTGAAGCCAAGGGCTCAGCTGTTTTGATCAGGGGCTCTAACCGTGATTGGTCGAGCGGATAAACCTCTTAAGACCCGCCTTATGCAAATAAGGTGACGGTGGAGAGCACCAATCAGCGCCCGCCTGCTCGCGTGGTTGCCAGATTGTTTAAAAAACAAAACAAAACATAAAATTTGACATTAAAATTTAGTCTTAGCTACGGAGCCCCTAAGATGACATCATGTTTAAAAATAATAATGCATGGACACAACTTATTAAAGGATGGGAATGAGATCCTAAGGCATGGCCAAGGCATATTAAGATGTGGGTACAAGATCCTAATGCTTGGCCACAACTTATGAAGGCATGGGAACAAGATCCTAATGTGTGGCCAGGACTTATTAAGGCATGGGAATGAAATCCTTACTAAGTCAGGATAACTTTAGCAGTAGTAGTTACATCAGGGTAAAACACAGTAACTCATAGTTAACTAAAAAAATCAGTTTAGCTAACAGGTTTACCTCAGGCTTACTTTAGCTAACAGGTTTACCTCAGGTTAACTTTAGCTAACAGGTTTACCTCAAAGTAAGATAGGACAGCTCTAGCGACCATTAAATAAATGAATATTAAAATCACATTCTCATAATTTAGAACAGATACCACGACAACTTGTTTCACATGAAGTTTTATTTTTTTTAATCTTATAAGGATAGACTTACATAATAATTATAAAAATTACTTACAGAATTAAGTAACAGGTTTTAAAATGTGTTTATACTTCTAAATGCAAATAAAATGAACTATCTACAATTTAGAAAAAAAATGCGGTCCAGTAGAAGCCATTTACCTATACGTGAAGGAGAACATGAAATCTGAACTATACATGTATCTGCGACAATCATCAAATTGCACTGTTCTGTTTTTTTGTTTTTCTTTTTTTACAAAATAATCAAAGAGCAACAGCATCTCAAAGGGATCATATTTGGGAATCTGACATTGTGTTGTGCACTAAAACAGGAAAACCCCTGATTTTCTCAATTCCTCAGTCTGATATGTACAAGGCTGAATATCGGATATGTGTAGCGTGAGTGACGTCTCGTACGTGCACTTTGTGCGTTTTTTTGTTTCCTTAATTCTTTCTTTATTATCATCAATTTTACTCCAATCATGTAAGGCTTTTTTCCTTCTTTGACTGTTCTTCGTCAGAATTCCAGAACTATTACAATAACACGTTACGTTACGTACGAATCCGCCCCGCTGCGCTACGGGGTACAAACTACGTTAAAAAGATATGATCCCTCAAATGCTGTGTAACACTGGTACCTTGCCCTTCAAGTTGGCACTCCACAAAGAACACCAGTGCATTTGATCCGATAGAGCATAGTAGAAAATAAAATACTTATTTTCTTTTTTTTTTAAGAAATGGGGAAAATAAAATAATAATAATATTCATAATAAAAAAACAGGAAATTCACAATTAGCAACACAACAAACTTTCATTTAGGGAACAAATAACTGAAATAAAAAGACGGGTACACATGCATCACACTAACATACAGTTACAACTCTACTCATATCATGCAAAAAGAATGGCCTAGCGTTCGTGTTTTTGTCTTTTTTTTTGCGTCATTTTTTTTTTCTTATTTTGTTTTTCGATTTCCCACGTCGACCTGACATCAAACACGGTACAATACTACAGTAGGTAAATGTAAAGAAAAGGCCAATCCGTCGAACATGTCTTTTTCTGAATGTCCGTTTGCATAATGACACGCCCATATGCCACTGATAAGACAGAATCTGTTACGTTAAAAAAATGTACAAAAAAAAAAGAAAAAGAAAAATCGGTAGCTAACTACACGTAGCTGCAACAGATACTGAGGGTGCAACAGTTCTGTTATTACAAGGCCGGCAGTCTCCTCTCCACTTATAACTAATAGCACACAAACGGCGAGTCCCGAGCTGCAACCGAAGGCGATGATGATGATCCCCCCTCAGCCAAACTTTTTCTTTTCTTTACTTTTTTTTTTTACTTTTTGGTAAGTTAAGCAGGGCTGCCTGCTTTAAGGTCGTAGGTTCAATACTGGGAGAATGGAATATATATATATATATATAAATATATATACGAAAAAACAAAGTCACATCAGTTTCACTGTCTACAGGCCACGTTCAGATTGCTGCTTGTGCATATCAAAAAAACGAGACGTAATATTGCTAATGTTAACGTTAAAGTTAACGCTAGCGTCAGGCATTTTTTTGTTCCCTTCGGAGGCAGAGCTTCTACAGGCAGCTGAACCCTGCAGCAAAAACACAAAAAAACAGAAGGGTCGAGCTGCAGTGGGCCGAACACTCGCGAACAAGAAGCGTGAGGTAATGAAAAACACATGTGGCTGCGAGAAAACCGTGTGTGTGTGAGTGTGTTACTTTAAACATTGGAACATTCCTAAAGGGGGCCGCAGGTCAATCTTGTACGTAGAGATCCGATGGGATTGGAAACACAAAACATTAAAATATCGAAACCAGACAATCGAACAGCGAGGCACGCACATTTACACGTAAAAAAGAAGTGAGAAATAAAAAAAGAGCAAATCTCAAAAGGCTAATTGTGTAAGAACCATATCGTTACTTATCGTATAAGAGCAGAGAGAGGACAGAGTGGAAAGATTGCAGTTCACTTCCTGAATACTTCTGAATTATTATTGCATCAATTTCCTGTGTTATTCTTTTTCTTTAGTTCATTTGTCAAATCTGTGACCAAATTTTTAAAAACTTGTTCTCTCGATAAGAGCAGATAAAAATGCTAAAAGACAACTTTTTGTCAACGAAAGCAATTTTTGTTTAGAAAATATCATGTTAAACACAGGTATCCCTTCATTTGGGAAAAAAAAAAAAATGTGGCCAATTTTCTGAACTTGTTCTCTTAAAATAAAACAAAACAAACAAAATTTTATCATGTTTAGGAAATATTGTGTTGAATACACAGCTATCCATTCCTTTGTATAAAAACAAACAAAAATGATCATACAAACAAAAATTATTGTGGCCAATTTCTCAAAACAACCAAATTCTGTTTAAAAAATATGTTAAAACAGCTTTCCCTTCATTAGGGAGAAAAAAACAAACAAACAAAAAATGAACACAAAACAAACAAACAAGTTAAAAGGCCAATTGTTCTGACAGTTTTTAAAATCAGAAATAGTCAAATCTCACAAAAAACATTGCTGAATTGTAGAACTGGACAAAATATAAAAATACGAATAAAACAAAGACAATGTCGGAAAATTCTCCATGTATTTTTCATTACATGGTGAAAGTAAAGTACAAATTGCAAATACGCTTAAAACACCATAAGTACATAAGATAAAGCAGAGCAATAGCAGGATTTCACACAAGACACATATATAATGAATTCAGTCAAACGCTTAAAAACGCTCATTTCTAAACAGCTTTTAAATAAGTGACTGAATCTGATAACTCACATGTTCCAGAGAGAAAACGATAAAAATCAAGTGCTCCAATCTTTTTTCATAGAGGTCAAACAACATTAGTGCTTCAGATAATTCATCGATAAGCTGCATCAGCATTTAATCGTGTTGTAAAAAATAAAGAGATTGTTGTAGAATATAAAGTAAAGAGAAAATTAAAGTGAAGAAAAGCGCAAGAAGCTGGTGATGTGCACACTACAAATATATATACATCATCTAACAAACAGATGATGAGTACAATTCATAGCGAGAGAGAGAGAGACGGTTCTAACGGAGAAACTGAGCCGGACATCCTCACTGCTGGGGGGCAGAACTTCGGCAAAGCAGAAAAAAGGGGGAACAATTAAATAATTAGAGTAAAAATACCGAAACAGACGAGTATTTGGGCGACATGTAAAGGCTGAGCTCCGCATGGAGCCGTAACAGTCATCATGCTCGAGCTAATTTCATCCAATTCATCCATATCTGACAACATATCACCATCCATCCACCCATTCATCCCAATTCATCCCAATTCATAACTGAAAACAGGCAATATGAGAACTTCTGTAGGCAGATGACTGATTTGATTCCGGGCCGTTTTTTGTTTTTTTTTAACCGTTTCTTCTTCTTCTTTCCCCACTTTCTCAAGTGGAATCGATGTTCACTCGTTATCTTTAACCAACAGGAATGAACAATACTAAAAAAGACAACCATTTGAATATTTAAGCTACTTTTGTTTAGGGAATTTCATGTGAAACACAGCTTTCCCTTCATCAGGAAACAAAACGACCAAAAAAAACCAAAAGAACAAAACAATAAAAAGACACTTAACTAGTGGCAATCCAAGGCTCCAGTGAAATATCCGTCGTCACGTCTCCCCGAGATGGTGCAAGAAACGTTCCACGAGAACTTTTGGCAGAGTTTGTGGATCACATCCGAAGTCAGTCAGTCTCCTCCACCGCTACCTCCGCGTCCTCCCTCGCCGCCTACGACGTTTTCACCAAGTCGTACACGTAAATGTGAAAGTCGTCATCGAACTTGATGAAATAAACGGAGGGCTTGGCCTCCACCTGGTGGATGACCATGCCAGTCCGTTTAGAGCCATCCTCTTTGGCGTACTCCACCTGCTTCCCCACCAGGCTGTCCACTACCTCCCCGGGCTCCCGCTCCGCTGGGGGAGAGTCGTCTGGAACACAGACACATAACATTAAAATGTTTTATATTTACACAGTCAATTATCCAACCCACTCATTAGGACTATCACTATCACTCCCACAAAACCAGGAGGGTGAAGACTAGCATGTGAAGTCAGACTCCGCCTCTTTTTGAACTGCTGCTGATGCAGCATTGTCAAGTAGCATCACAGCGCTAATGACTTGGTTCCGATACGTCAGCTCACAGACGCAGCCTTGTGCTGATCCACCTCACCCTAGGAGTGATGAGTGGAAGGAACGCCATCTACCCATTTAGAGAGAGCAAAGCCAATTGTGCTCTCTCAGGGCTCTGGCAGCTGATCGCAATCTGCATGAACGGGATTCAAACCAGCGATCTCCCGTTCATAGTGGCAGCACCTTAGCCCACTGGACCACTCAGAGCCCAATGTTAATGTTAAGTCAGATCACACTGACACTGTATTTCTATTTGATGTGTTTTTGTATAGGTACAGATGATAAAAAGACAAAATTAAAACAGAGACGGTTAAGTTAAGCCATAAAATTGCGAATAATGTTTCTTTAGTATTTTTTATAGTATCACTTAGTATAATATCACGTGTATTTTTGTGGTACCTGTATCAAAACCTCTGGTACTGTGACAACCCTTAGTCCCAAATAGTTTTACATTTTTTTAAATATTATTACAAAAAGTTTTTTATTTCTATTTTTATACATTTACATTAAATATGAAATATGAAAACAATCTTGTGCTGTAAAACACTAATAAACACTAATAAATTATTAAATTAAAATAATAAAACAGTGTTAAAGATGAGTGAGTGTTTATTTATATGGAAGTTAGAAAGTTAAAATATCAGACTCACTTGAATCCGGCATGATCCTCAGATCTCCGTCCTTGTAGTCGTCGAGGAGCTGATACATGTAGAGGACGGGGTCTTTTTCATAAGTGATATAAAACCATGTGTTCATGATGGGGGCTCGGGCCAGCACCATGCCCCGCCACTCGTCTTTCGAGCCTTCTTCAGTCTCAAACATATGCTCAACCGCCTTGCCTATCATAGTGTCGGCTAGGTGGGCGTCGCTGATGCGCGTAGAAGCTGGAGGGTGAAAGGAAAAGGAACAGGAGACGTTTATGTTGGGGAACGGCTAAAAATAAAAATAACAGCAGGCGAAAAAAGCAAAGTACTGTATTTTTCACACTGTAAGGCAAACTTAAAATTCTTTAATTAGCCCAAAGATGGTCAGTGCGCCTTATAATCTTTCAATGCTCAGAGGTGAGTTTTATCGGTCTATAGTCTTTTGCTAATTCTGGCTAGCACTGCTGGAGCAGCATTAGCATTAGCAGCTAATCACGCCAAGGGCAAGCTCTTTTGTTGTTCAGAGGTGAGTATTATCGGCCTGTAGTTTGCTGCTAACTCTGGCTAGCAGTGCTGGAGCAGCAGTTAGCACTTAGCCGCTAATTGCACTAGCTCTTTTGCTGTTCAGAGGCAAGTATATCAGACAGTAGCCTGTGCATTTACCATGTTAAAACAAGCTATGTGGGACGAACCACTAGCTAATATCTCTCTGGTTTACAGGAACACTCAGTGCTAGCGGTTAATGCTTATGCTGATGCACCCAGCCTTAGCAGAAATCTGGAACTCCCCCAAATAAACAGTGTAGATTGTTTAGATTAACATCCAGCGCTCGTTTGACTTTAAATGTTTGCCTTTTTAACAGTTTTGTTTACTTAGCTTAGCTTTACTTAACTTACATTACCCATCACCACCACCACCCAGTGGTAAGGCTTGCTGAATTAGAAGGAAAACATGGCAACACCCCTGTTCCTTACTAGTGTTGCATAATGCTTCTTATAATCTGGTGCGCCTTACAGTGCGAAAAATACAGTAAGCAAAGTGTAAAATTAGGCCACAGACAAGACCCAAGACCCACCGAGACGATCCGGCAGAACCTCCAGCCCCTGCACCCGCTCGTCCTTATGCAGCTCCAGCCCGTAAACGCAGTCGAACCCGTCGTACTTGATCAGGTACAGCGACGGGTTGACCGGAACCTGGTCCAGCACTGTGCCCTTCCACTGCGACGCCGCGCCGCTGCCCTCCTTCCAGATGTGCTGAATACGGCAGCCCACGATGTTCCGCCGGGGCTGCGACACCTTGGTGGGCCCGACGCTGCTTTTGTGTTTTCTGCAGGAATAAGCAGAAGCTGTTTAGACTATATTCAGACCACGCTGTGAAAATAAGCTCCTCAAAATCCAGTGTGACCTTGAGAAGAGCTGCTGACTGCTATAAGAATGTTACACTCTTATGGGCCATCGTCAAATATTGCAACTAAATTCTTAAAAAAGCTGATAAGACACTATTCCTGCCACAATGATTACATTATTGTCTCAAAAAAGTAAAAAAAAAATTACAAAGAGATTTAATCATTGCCTTTTATAGTGTGTAACTGCATTATTGTGCTATTATTTTATCCATATATCAGTGGCATGAAAAGATGAAAAGACAATGAAAAATAAAAGGATTAATATTGTTTATCGCAATATTTCTGGGAAAGTATATAACAGTCTAAACATCTAACTGATATTGACAATATCCAGGCATGACCTTGATTATTTTCGCTGCCCATTTTTTTCGTATGTTTGTTTATACAGAAATAAAAGTCACCAATATTTAACCAGTCATGTTGTTCTGATCTCTTGTCTGCTCTCTGTGGGAGGAGGTGTTTTTTCTGTCTTTTTCCTTTTTCTGGTCCCATTTACATTTTTAAGGATTTTTTCTCTATAAAAAGGTGCTTCAAAATGCACTTATACAAAATGCACAAACAATTTGTATTGATTGCTAAAATATAAGTTGAATATGTGTATCTATACATCTGTAGTTTAATGTAAATAGTATAAATTCACATAGCTTTGATGTGCACCATTTGAAAATGAATGAAATACACCTGCGACGAACAAGCCTATATTTGCAGTCACAACATGAATGTATTTTTTGCAATAAAATAATTTTTATGCCTCAATCTAGCAATTTTGTGGAAATTGCAGTCTTCTACTATTACTATTGATTAGAGTGTATTGCTCTTTAAATGGGTGTAACTGCGTTGATTATGCTATACTGTCTATACTATGTCTATATCATGTTTTATGTGTCATAAAATGACTACTATTTCGCTTAGCACTTCACTACTTGTTAGCTTTTTCGGTATTGACCTATGTTTGCCTGCTCACTATAGTATGTTGTTTGTTTATGCTGCCATTTGGTTGCATATTGACCCTGCCTGTCCTTGACTATTCTTATAAGCCTGACCCCTTGTTTAATAAATTGTACGTTTAGTATCTGCGATTGTCTGTTCTGTGTTTGGCACCCGTGACATTTACACATAATGTGTTAAAGCTCATGTAAGTCTGGCTAATTTTAACAATACATTTATTCATTGCAAATGGTGATCACTAATTTTAATTTTAATTTGTATCACACAGGTTTGGAAAGACTTACTTGTGTGAATTCTTCTTTTTCATCATATTTGCAGAGACTCCAGGGTGTCCTAAAGTATATAAAACATAATATTACAAAATCTATATTTAGTAAATAGAGTAAGAAATGCACGTAAGAAAAAAAAAACAATAAAGCAAATAAATAAGTGATTTTTTTTACCTGCATCAGCTCTGGATCTCTGGCCTGCGTTCTTCCCGAATGGGGTCTTCATTCATCTGGATGTAGGGGAGCAGCTTGGCTGCCGGACTAGGGTGAAAATATCAATTGTACTCTTTCCGATGAATGAAAGAGCCACAGGAGGGGGGGTTTAAATAAAAGGGGGGTCGACTACAGTGTGGGAAAACGCGGGCATATAATCCAGCGCTGCAACACCAGCAGACAGGAATGTGAGATTGGTCTGAGAGCTGAAAGCTGGGTGTCAGCAGCCCAATCAGGGCTCTGGGAGCTGGTAGAGGTCCAGTCTTTCGGTTTTGGTGAAGGGCTTCAAAAACCTACAAAATACAAAGAGAAGCAAACATTATTATTATTAACAAACAATCAAATTGAAAAAAAAAAAGGAAGGACGCAATATTTTGCATGCTAGCCTCATCATTTCCCTGGGTTGTTAATTGTATTATTATAAGTAAATAACATTATTCATCAACATCCACTTGGTTGGATTACACTGAAGTAAAAAAGTTAAGTAAACCCTTTTGGAAATTACCAGGATTACCAGAATACTGATTACTTGCATCTTATTTGCAGCTACGAAAAGATTGTATTACAGTATTGCTTTCAAAGGGGTAATCTGCGGGTTATTAAACACAAGCATTCACTTACTTTTTCTAGCCTGCACTGTGAATGTTTACTCAACATGCTTATTAAAAGGCATAAACAACATTGGAATTGTATGTTTTTTTTTTTTTTTTTAGTAGATTGTGGTGGTTTTAATTTTCTCACTTACGATAACACGATAAGAACAAATTGTATTAGTAATCAATGCAGAAATCCAAAAATTCCAAATGTTTCTCATATCTGTCCCAAGTACATTCATACAGTACTACAAACTAGAACTAGTTAAACATAAAGATGGACTAATCAGTACTGTCTTTTAAAACAACCTGTGAATTCACGTACAGAACAGCACTGTGGAGCTGTAACACAAAGAATTGTTACTCTCAGTACCGGGCTAAGTGATGTACTCTCAATAGGGGTATCCAGTTATTGGAGTAACTCTGCCTTAAAACGCATTTGTTTTAAATGTTCTACAAATATGAGAGCTTGCATCAAATATGGTAAAGCAAATATAACAGTATATTCATGCACTTGTCTTTAATTGGGCTCTGTATTTGTGAGTGAGGTCCTTCTTGCAATCTTTTGGATGAATAAATAACTGCAATATCCTGTGACCTTGCTCAACATTGCAGCCACTCACAAAATATAAACAATACAGTTTCACCAGCTCACAGGCAGCGTGAATTATCTGCCAATCACACATTTGGTCTAAAAAAAATTGGCTGACGCCAATGCATTTTATGCATTATTCTTAAACTGAGATTATCTTCATTAAGTTTTAAGAGTTCGGAAATCAATATTTGGTGGAATAACCCTGGTGGTTTTTAATCACAGTTTTCATGCATCTTCGCATCATGTTCTCCTCCACCAGTCTTACACACTGCTTTTGGATAACTTTATGCTGCTTTACTCCTGGTGCAAAAATTCAAACAGTTCAGCTCGGTTTGATGGCTTGTGATCATCCATCTTCCTCTTGATTATATTCCAAAGGTTTTAATTTGGTTAAACCAAAGAAACTCATCATTTTTAAGTGCTCTCTTATTTTTGCCAGAGCTGTATATATGTATATATATCATGTTGAGTGAAATAAACACTGGTTAGAGATCTAGCCTTATCTCTTCTAATACCCGCCTCAGATATCCAGACGTTTGTTACTTAGAAATTGGATCAAATACACATCGACATGACACATACATTATTTAGTCAGCTAAGATGAAGCTGTTGCATAACACATCAGGATTGCTTTCTCTACACGCGAATGCAGCCGAAGGACAGCACAGCATTAACCTTTTGCGCCGCGAGTCAGACAAAACAGCCACAGTTTGCTCTGCTGGGTAATCAAAACTGAATTAGTTGTGCAAGAGAAACAGATTATTACGTCCAGCTGAAGAACATTACGTATTATGAGTTAACACGACCGGACAGCCGTCCTCTGAACCATTAAACGCCAAGAGACTTGTAGTTCAAGCTGACGGAGACCCTTTAGTTAAAAATATATGAGAAAAACACAGATAAAGCAGTTTCTACACCAATTATCATTTTTTTCAGCTCCATTTATCTTATAGCAGCATTTTGTAGTTCTATAATTACAGACTGTAGTCCTTCAGTTTATTTGCATACTTTATTATCCTCAGATGCAGCAGTGCTGCTGAAGTTTTTAAACACCTCAGTGTCACTGCTGGACTGAAAACAGTCCATCATCAGTGTCTTGACCGGCCGGTGTTTTAGCCAATTAAAGATAAAGACCACCAGACTATGGAGAAGCTTCTTCCCACACACCATCATACTCATGAACAGTTGAAGAATACAATAAGCATTGTGGATACTGTCTATAATTAGGCATACAGTTTGTAATTATACAACAATTAAGTGTCCTATATGATCAGTGGAGCTGAAAGAAAAATAGATGATGAGTGTAGAAGCAAGGAGGTGGTCATAATGTTATGCTGTTACTGGGCGAGTGCGCTAACACCAAACAAGGGATGAAACTAAAAATGAGCAGAATATCCATCATTATGGTCTGTAGTCTCAATTCCAGCTCAATTCTTCAGTTTGGTGAAGCTCCTTTATTTACCAAAATTAAACTTCCAAATCTGATTGGCACCATATGATATCTCCCAGAGATGCAAGACAGCTGGAGCAGAAGAAGTACAGTCAGCTTAACTGGATATCAGAGATTCAGCAGCACAGAATGAACTCATATATCCTCTTTAGGACTAATAGTTTTACCTCTCCTGCATCACTCAACTTCATAATTAAGTCAACCACAATCTAGAATGAATGTAAAAAGCAATAAGCAAGGAAAGAAGAGCACTCCAATAGAGCTTAGCTCTCAGACAACTTTGTCCAAAGTCTCAGACTGTGATTAGCTTGTTAAGGTTACGGCTTTTTCATGGTCATCTTTAAAAAACGTCAAGTAAAGTAAAATCTCCTTAAACCTCATCCCAACAACAATTAGCAACTATGGGCTCCTCTAAGTAGCTTCCTAGCACCCTGAATATTAAATTACTGATGCTTACAGAGCAGGAAAAGACAGAAGCAGAAAAAAAGGAAAATAGTAAACCCTGACCTAAACCACTGGAATTATTTGAAACCACCTAAAAAGCAATGTGTAAAAAATCCTCCAAACATAGACTGAAAGACTGTTGCTTCAAGTAAGTCCTGTATTATATTGCTGACAAGTTTCTGAAAAAAAAACACAGCACTACCATTTGATGCTACTCTATATCATATGTTTTCTGTCATGTTTTAAAATTTGTTCAGGTAAGAATCCTGAATCATCACAGTGGGTTTTCACTAATTGACTCTGAATTAAGCCAAAAAACAATTGAGGAGCTTAAACTAATGCAATATCTTTATTTATAACATTTCATATTTCACATTAATACCCCTATGGCTATCACTATGGTTCCTACATTCTGATGCTACAACAAGCTCTAATATTAATGGGCTTCGGTTAAACCAACAACGAGTTACAATAAATTGCATAAAAATAATAATACCCATATCATATCACACAGCAACACTTATCGTAACAAACCAGCATAGTGCCATCAACCTGTTATCACCTGTCAGCGAGTAGTCCAGCTCAGAAAAACACTTAGCATCGCTGCTAACCTAGACAAATACAGCTGTAGCAACATTGTTGCTAATCTGCTATTCAGGTCAGCAAAACAAAAAATTATGTCACAACGTCACAACAGTGAAACAATAGGTTGTCAGTGTGTTGTAACAATGTTGCTGTGTTTTGTGGGATTATGGCCCAGTCACCAAAACAGCAAATTGCCATTACATTGTCACAACATTTCTCACAATAATTTGTCGTGACCTTGTTGGCTAGTTACTTTGGTTCAGTCAGCAAAACAATAGGTTGTTAAAATGTTGCCACATTCAAGATTACAGCTTATTCACCAAAACAACAGGCTCTCATAACATTGTCACAACGTTGTAACAATGCAACAATGTTTGCTGGGGTTATGGCTCAGCCAAAAAAAAACAATAGATTGCCATTACTTTGTCACAACATTGTAACAATAGTAACTTTTTTTGGAAATGGAAATAAGGCTCAGGTGCAGAAACAATAGGCTATCATAACACTGTCACAACTTTGTTACCACATTACCCTGTTTTCTGAGATTGTGGCTCTAGCTAGTTGGCCTGAGCCATAATTTGAGCCAAAATTTAAAAATGAGTAGAGTAATAACGTCAATATCAACCTGCCATCAACCTGCTAACACCTGTCTGCGAGTAATCCAGCTCAGAAAAACAGTTAGCATCACTGCTAACGTAGACAAAAATCCAGCTGTTAGCATTGTTGCTATTGTCTGCTGTTCTAGACTATTAGAAATTTGTCATTTCTTTAATAGTACAATAGTAACTGTGACTAGAAATGGAAATATGGTTTATATACAGAAACAATAGGCTGTCAAATCACTACCACAACGTTGTAAAAACAGTACCCTGAGTTTTCTGAGATTGTGTCTCTTGCTAGCTAGCCTGCTGTCACCAGGTGAGGCCGGCAGGGCCCACCCATCAGCCGCCGCCGGTTAATTGACCAATTAATCTTGTAGAGGTGCCCTACAAACCGCTCAACAGACAAACAAACGACCGCCCTTCCTCCTAACAAACCCCGGCTCCCTTCACGGATGATTCATCCCGGTGTCTGCCGCTGTTTTTCGGGGTGCAATCTGACCTGGGGGCTGTTTTTCAGGCTGATGTTTCAGCGGCTCGCCTTACGTTTCAGCCTGGCCAGGACACTCAACAATGTGGGGAGATCAGCCGGGCCTGATCGCGTTTCAGCGTGTCTGAAGGTGGCTAATGGGAGGCAGACTGAAGGAGACCCCTTTAATTTGACAAGAGACTACTTTACTGTCATTAAGAGCTGTCTAATAGCCTGAGGGCCTGATCAGGCAGGTCATCAGGTACACAGGTAGCACTGTGCTTAGCTAACCTGTGTGTTTATTAGCTAGAGAACCACAGTGATGTTATGGATTGCTAGTTACGGATCTAGTTAGTTAGTTTACTATCCTAAATATTCCATGAATGAGCACTGTCAATACCAGTAATTAAGGCAATTTATCCTGTTTTCACTGACAAAAAAATGTCTATATAATAAAACTCTCACTTCAGGTAGCAGGTATGACATATTTACTAGCTATCTGTATTACAGCTACTGTATATAACCAATTTCCATCCTGACTAGTCTTATTAGCAAGAGCTTATATCCTTCATATTTACACTTAATTTTATGGAAATTCACTCTCTTTAATCAATAAATATATGTCTACTTGTAAGACCTTAGCTATGATCACTTCACTAGTAGTACAAAAGCAATTCTAGTCAAGGCTGATTCAAGATACCTTGAATGTAAATGTTTTGACTAGAAGCACTGTAGTCCATTTAAATTACTGTCCATTTAAATCACAGCTTACATTACTGGAGGGATTTTAGACTAAAACTGTTTATCTAATAACCATAAACTTCATAAACAATGTCGGGTAATCAGCTAACCTAACCTAGCTTAGCTAATGTATATCCTAACTAGGTTAGATATCTGCAACAAAAATAAATAGCTAGCTTAATTTATAAAAAATAGGTTATATGACTAACCAGCTACCTAATTAGCTTTAGCTAAGTAGCTACAGGTAGTAATATGACTAGGTTAGCTAGTCAGAATGGTTTTATATCTAGCTAGAGCTGCTGTTACTAGCTAGCAGCTAAACTAACCTAGTTAGCTAAGCTAATGTATAACCTAATAACTAACTAGCTAGCTAACCTAGGTTAGATATCTGCAATAAAATAAACACATAGCTTTATTTATTAAAATAAAGCTTCCTAATTAGCTTAAGTACATGTTGTCCTTGTAATATGATTAGGTAAGCTAAGTTACTTGTAAAATTAGTTTTTAATAGTAATTACACATTACTAATGTAATAACCATACACATCATAAACATCAGAATTCCTGTCAGGTAAGAAGCTAACCCAATCTAGCTTAGATAACGTATAACTAGTTTATAATCTAGTTATGAAGCTATAACTGTGTAACTAGCTAACCTAGGTTAGATATCTGCAACAAACATAAATAGATATCTTTATAAACAAAAATAGGTCATATGACTAATTAGCTACCTTATTAGCTTAAGTATACATTTAATATATATGCAATGCATTAAGTATATAACAATGTAACGTAATATGACTAGGTTAGCTAGTCTGAATGGTTTTATATCTAGCTAGTTAACGTTAGATCTGCTGTTACTAGCTAGTAACGTTAATTAACGTTACATATTTCACAGCTGATATCTGAAATGATCTCTAAAACTGCATTACATGTTTTGTAATCCTGAATTTGAGTTTCTTAGCAGTCACAGCTTTCATTACTGGTGTGAATTTGTGCTAAAACTGTTTATCTATTAACCATAAACATCATAAACATCCTCAGGTAAGCAGCTAACCTACCTAGCTAGCTCTGGCTAATGTATAATCTGGGTTGGCTAGGTTAGGTCAGATAGCTATAGGTTAGCTGGCTGGCTAACGATGCAGCAACGGCCACCCAGCCGAGCTTATCGACTGCAGCGCCGGTTATTATTCCAAGGAGGCGTCCATGAAATGCAGTATTGCTGAAAACAGGCAAATGCTGAACCCGACAGCGTTACACACACAGCTCTCACTGAGCTGAAATCAGAGACATTCGCCTGCTAACCAGCAGCAGCAGCAGCCGCCGCCGCGTCAGCCATGTTGTTGCCTCACTATTATTTACAATCCCCGCAGCAGAGCCGAGCCAGAGCCGCAGCCGAACAAAGGGGGGACTGTAATCCAGCCTTCCCCTGACCAGAGCCCGCTCCAAACCAGAGCAGCAGAGAGAAAAAAAATGTTCAGCATCCAGCCTCCCGCCAGCCTTACTGTTCTCAGCGCTTCCCAGAGAAACCCCCCGTATTCTCGCTGTCACACCGCCGTCCTGCGCCCACGCCGTCCTGCAGCCCCGCGCACCTCCGCCCGCCAGCCGTCATTTATCAGCTTACCCTCTGTTTTAATGGGAAAATGTTATAGCTAGCTGCTGTGGGGGGATTATTCCTCCTCTCCGGTTCCCTCTCTCTCTCCCCCCGGTTCTCCTCCGCTTGATGAGCAGAAGGCGGCCCTGCCTTCCCCTCCCCTCCCCTCTCGCCCAGCTGCCAAATAGTGCTCCGCCGCAGGCCGCGTTCCTGCGCATCAGGCCCGGCCTTCCTGCCACATAGTGAGGCGGGGTACATTTTTTCCATCAGCTCCAAACTTCAGGGCAAAAAATGTGTGTTTTTGCGCAGACACTGCGACAGCGAGCTTCTGGGGCTGAATCTGAGAAAAATAGAAAAATACATTTTTCACGTTTCATTCTGCAATAGCTGTTCTTTCACAAATAAACATAGTTAAACATGTTAGACACAGGTCACTACAATACATGCACAAAACATTGGCACCATATATAGGTACCTGGAGTAGAAATTCTCTGTTTCAATAAGCTTATGCAATGTCACAAAATTTATTTCAATCCAGTGCTGCATTAATTTATAGATTTTTCACCAAGATCTTGCAGCAGCATTCATGATGGTAGAGTCTGACCGCTGCACAAAGCAGCTCTTCTCCATCCAGCACATCCCAAAGATTCTCAATGAGGTCAAGATCTGGACTCTTAATCCATGTGTGAAAACAATGATATCATGCTCCCTGAATCACTCTTTTACAATTCCAGCCCCACAAATCCTGACATTGACATCTTGGAATATGTTTGTGCCATCAATTGATGGAATAACCTGGTCTATATTCAGTATATTCAGGTAGTCAGCTGACCTCATTCTTTCAGCACATAGTCTTGCTGAATCTAGACCTGCAGCATCAACCCCACACCATTTGCTTAGTCACACCAATAATAGTCCTTGGGCAAGACTCCTAACACTACATTGGCCCAACTCTGTAATAGGAATAACCTTGTAAGTCGCTCTGAGTAAGAGTGTAAGATAAATTCCACAAATGTAAATACACCATCAATCAGTCAAACCCCTTAATTAAAAGTCCTTCAGTGTGTTTTGGTGTTGTAATATCAGCATTATGAATAATTAAAATCGTTGTCTTTTCCTGGTGGTTTATATTGCATGTGTTGAGGTCAAAAACTGTACTGTCCTCAAAGGTAAATGAAGCTACTTAGAAGAATCTAAAGTATAAAACATATTTAAAACAGCAAAATACACCAACAATCAGTCAAAACCATTCAACCCTTTATTCACCCAAGATCACACTTCACATATCAGATGTCCTTTGCTCTTCATTACATGAACTTTGACAGCATTATGTTATGTTAATAAGGTCCTGTAACATGTAGCCCTGGTGCTCCATTTCAGCAGGACAATGCTTGTCCATATAGTGCTGCTTGTCTTGAAGACATAGATGTTATGCAATAATAATAATAATAATAATAATAATAATAATAATAATAATGTAGCCAAAAATATAGTCTTAAGTTTTTGATAATTTATTGTTTCTAGTTACATTTATCGTCATTTGTAATAAGAAAGTAATCCCACTCGTCCTGCTGGGTACCACTATTCTTTACTTTTTTGATAATGAATGAATATTCATTAACATTCTCCTTCACACATTTGACCCTCAGCATGTAGATGAGTTTTAAAAGGGAAGTAAACACACACAGTCTGTAAATAGGCCTCGTTCTCGTCCTTTCTGGCCTCGTGTCTGAAGTGCCGGGCCTGTAGTTTTCTCACCAGTACGAACAAAAGCATGTGTACGCGATCAGACTCGCTTAGTCCCGTTACGTAAGACCCTGGGGTTACAGGTGCCCCCCTCCTCACTGTGTGTACAATACAGATATACAACACAGTGCTACAATGCAGATACTCCCCCTATACACATGCGTGTCTACAGTAATTGAAGAACACAGAGGGTCCGGAGGATGCACACATGCTCGTAACACACACACACACACACACAGCAACGGCAGCACAGAAGTGCAGCAGAAAACAAAACTCGGCCCATCTCCTCCGTCCGGTTGTCATGGAGACAGTGTCTTCACATGCCTTTGAACTGCTGCATAATGGACAGGAGCTGCTCACTGCGTTTTTGGATGTTGATCTGCTCTTCTTTCAGCTTCTCCTGCTCGTGAAGCACCTCCTCCTGTGTACACAAACATCCATAAAACACACACACACACACACACACACACACACACACATTTATGGATCATATGGTCCATGGTGGCATACGTCAAAGGTAGTGATGCACCGATCATTTTTCTGAATGGTTTTCATTCATCTTTTCACTTCGTTTTTTTCTTAAATCATTTATTTATATATTTTTTATTTGTAAGGCCATCATCATTCATATAAATGTAATTACTAGTAACTACTAGTAATGCCCCCAACACTAGGCGCATGCCTCCTCCAATACATTTGAAGTCAGACCCAAGTCAGAAGAGAGCACCATCTACTGTAGCCATTCATAAAGAGCATGGCCTATTGTGCTCTCTCGGGCTCCGGCTGCTGATGGCGAAGCAGCATGATCTAGAAACTTATCACAGACACCAAAAGTGGTTTTTTTTAAACAATTTTGGTCATTTTTTTCATTCCAGAATATTCAGTGCATCTCTACTTTATGGTATCAATTGCATTTGTAGTTCTAAGTATATTGATCTGAAAATGTATTGATTTCTGGAGAACTGGTTGCACCATTAATCTTTGTGTTGTCTTAAAGGTGATTAAGAAAAATCACCCACCACCATGCTTAACAGCAGAGAATACCCACTAAATTCTATATATTTTTACATACCCTTATTTAACATTAGACATTTGTTGTTTTTAAACAACACTGATATACAGCATATATACCTTGGCTGAAACTGAGACCAAACCAACTGAGCCTTTGGCACCAATGACCCAGTAGTTCTGTTTTAGAGTTATTTTGGTAGGTACAGATTTATCTAACTAACAAGTTTTACTTAGGCTAAAACAGTCTAACTCTACCTAACAGGCTAAGAAAACTCTAGCATATAAGTTTAACTTAGCCTTAGAATATTACCTCTGGATAGTTCTAGCTACCAAGTTTACCTCAGACTAACTTAAAATAAGTAAGTTTGACTTAGAATAAAGCAAGCAACGTCTTTACCATCAGGTTTACCTCACACTGAGAAAAGGTAACTTTAGCTAACAAGTTTAGCTTATAGTAAAACAGGCTGACTCTAGCTAACTGGTTTACCTCAGACTAACTTTAATTAACATGCATGAATCAGAAAAAAAGCTTAGCTAGCTGGTTTACCTAAGGCTAAGAAAAGGTAACTCTAGTTAATACTAGTAACTCTAGCTACCTTTTACATAACAATCTGTCAGCAATGGGTAAGACTTGAAGCTAAATAATGTACTTCTTAGAAGTGGTGTCAACAAACATTTGGACATAATGTGTAGATGATAACATTATATGACAGTACTTGCAACAGAATTATAAAATAATAATTGACAGTAGTTAAGACATTATTAATCATTACATATTTGGTAATTTGGTAATGTCTTAATTTCTTATTATCTGTAACATTGTTAAGCATTACAATGTAGTAATGTTATTTAAGTAATTGTGTTTTAGCAATAATAGTCATAAGTACTGATATGAATGTCCTTATTGTAAAATGTCTAGGTTGTCTTGGGGTATTTTTTTTGAGACTACACCAGGATTAAATCGCACTGCATATACAGATGAAGATAATGAATAGCAGGTTGAAACGTCATCACTGAGGAGTCAGACGTTGGGGGAGTAAAAATAGAAGGCCTCCAGTGAAAGATGGCCGCCGCAGGTCCTCAGTGACTGTTTGCGGTTACACACCCTGAGTTTACACAGCTCCTTCCTCTCCCTGTCGTTCTCTTCAGCTCGAGCTCGCAGCCAGGCCTTGTTCTGAACCCTGTGCCTCTCCAGCATTTCCTGAAGTTCCTGTTCAACCAGAACCACAAACCAGCTTCCTTCAACCATTGTTATTTTATAAAGCACTGTATTCAAAAAAGAAAGTTTAAAAATGACTATTTTATATAATATATGTTACAATATTTGGTAACACTTTAAAATAAGGCTCCTTTATATATATAGTTTACAAAGGAGTTCATTAATGGTTATTAATGATGTTATAAGCCATTAATAAGCAGTTACAACAAATAAATGAAACGGCAACAGTGGGGGAGCTCTGAGTGGTCAAGCAGACTAAAGCACTGCCACTATGATCGGGAGAATGCTGGTTTGAATCCCTGTCATGCAGCTTGCCATTAGCTGCCAGAGTCCTGAGAGAGCACAATTGGTCTTGCTCTCTCTGGGTGGGTACAGTAGATGGTGCTCTTTCTCCTCTTCACTCCTAGGGTGATGTGGATCAGCACAAGGCTGCGTCTGTGAGCTGATGTATCAGAACAGAGTCGCTGCACTTTCCGGCAATGTTGCATCAGCAGCAGTTCAAATAATAACTTTATTCATTTAACTATAATAACATCTATAATAAATGACTAAACTGACTTTCTCTATTCTTTTATTAGATATGTTAAAAAGTTATTTTCACTGTTGTTCTTTACTGTAATGTGTTACAAGTGATTATTAATGTTTTTAACGTATTTACAACTTAATTTATAATTAATCATTAATACATTTCTGTATAAACTATTTAAAAACCCTTTATAAAAGGAGTATTATTTTTAAGTGGTACCCAGTATTTCAATGATTATTGATTTGATGAACTTTTGGCATTTTTAGCAAGAATTTTACAGACAAATGAATAAGTGTACCTGTGTCTGCTTCTGGTGATGCTCATCGTGAGCCTGTCTCTCGCACTGCAGCTCTTCTGCAGCTTGTGAAAGCTCAGACTTTTCTCTGTTTCCAGAGAAAAAGAAACACCATGAGTGATACAGTATATTTCACAATCTGCTGCAAGAGGAAGCACACAGTAACAGACTGGACGAACACACATTTTCAGAAAATCTCCTGAAGTTCCTCAAACTTTATTACAGCATCACTGACACTGTATAAAGTACTGAATTATGCTGAATAATATGATCAATATACTGAAAATGGATTTATCTTTCACCAGCTACATTTGACACCAGTTTAGTACCTGTCCAGTTTGCGGAACTCCTCGTCTAAAATGTTGAAAGCTCGCTGGATCATGCTCATTGCCTCATCGCGAACTGCGGTGAAATCTCGATGGCCTGTGGGCTGAACAATAGAAACCACAGGTTTTGAAATGCATTGACTACAGTAGATCTGCCTGATATGCTCAAAATATGATGACAATATATTTTCATTTCTTTTATTAATTTACCCAGAAAGTCATTAAGAACAGCGATTCTTAACTGGTGGGTCGAGACCCAAAGGTGGGTCGCGGACCTTTTCTGGGCAGGTCTTGGACAGCTTGTAAAAAATAAATACATTTAAAAAATAGGGGGGAGAGTGCGTGAACAAATATCAAAGTGTTGGCTGGGAAAAGTCCACTAATAAAGTTGAAAAGTTTTAAAAAGTTGAAGTTGGTGGGGGTGTCCTGCTCGGACGGAAATTTTCATCAGTGTACAGTAATTTTAAACGTACAAAAAATTTAAAAAAATAAAAACGTCCATTTTACTAAAAAAATAGCACGTATCGGGCCAAAAAGAACAAAAAACGTAATTCAGAATAGTTCCTATGGTCTAGCAAAATTCAGAATGCAGAGATATGCAGAAAAGTAAAATATCAATATAATTTTGTGTTCATTTATTATAATAACTTTTATACATGTAGTTGTCATGTTCCTTCTCAGTTTTTATTTAAAAATTAAATTTAAATTTACTTTGCATTCATATATATGTATGTTCAAATAGGTTTTTAAAGGCTTTTTTTTTTTTATTTGTTTGGTTTGTATTTTATAAAAGTGAGTCACAACTTAATGATCAAGGAGACATTGTGGGTCCTGGACTGAGACCAAGTGGAGAACCTCCAATAAAGAACATTTTCTTATTTACAATAATAGCCTGGCAGATTGCAGAATCTACCTGAGATGGAGCTTTAATATAGTCTTCAATATTACATTTACAATGTAAAAAAATCATTAAAAGAAATAAAACACATAAAATGAGAAGAGGTGTGCCTCATTTTATTTTTGGTAATAAATGTTTTTATTTTATTACAGGATCTATCATATTTTACCCCACTCAAAACAGTGAGAAGATGAATTCACCTGCGCTGACTCTGATCTCTCGATCTTCGTTAGGGGCGGAGTCTCGCTCAGCTCGTACTTCACATTGGGAACCTTCGTCGGTACAAAGCTGCACAGATGTTCACACACACACACATGTTCTCAAATCACAGCTGAAAATAGCTCTCGCATGAAACTAAGAATGAAACCAGAGCTTTGTGTTCATATTTGCATAAAAAGAGCCATTTTGGGTTCAGTTCCAGGTAATGACATCACTCTGACTCCAGCTGCTGTCTTCATTATTGGGTCATTATCAAAATACTCAAATTTGTGGGTAACACTTTACAAAAATGGTACATTAATTAACACTTAAAAATATTAACATTAAAAATATCAATTAACAAATAATTATTAATTGACACTAGTTTTAAGCATTTTAATAATCATTACAATATTTCTAACTTTTGTCTCAATTCATTATTAATTACAAAATGTTTAAGGATTAAAATGTAGTAATGTTTAATTAGGTATTAACTAGTGTCCATTTGTAATTAGTTAAGATATTAATTGACCATTTAATAAATAACCACTCTTATTTGTGGCTCATATTGTAAAGTGTTACCAATTTGTCAAACAGTTGCTTGAGACTTTTAATTCTTTTGAATATTTATCATGTTTATATGCCTTCATATTACACAAAAATCATATTTTCCATTTTATTCACATTTTATTTTCACTTTCATGCATGCACCCACACTGTTACAGCACACTGTGCGACAGGGTGGACAATTTTAGTTTAATAAAAAATATGATTTAATGAAAATGTGGTTGATATAAAGCTGCAGACATTATTCTGTTTCATAGATTTTTGATTTTCTATTTTATTATTATGTACTATTTATAGTAAATAGTATGTGTTTTATAATTATTTAAGATATTTTACCATTACAGTGTGGACTAAAACCTTAACATTAATATCTGTAAGAAATTTAAACAACTATGCTGCTTCATTGACCCTATCAATATCATAATTAAGGTGCTATAACACTTCTTATGAGTCCTGTGATTAAGAATGTAAAGATACCCACCTGTTGCTGACCCCCTGAAGCCCAAACTCAGACAGAATCTCCTTCATAACTGTATGAAGAACAGAAAGAGAATGTGGGTTTATTGTCTATTTTTAATATTTAGATTATACTAAGCATAATAAGTGATGGTAAAGGAATCTCACCTGGCTGTCTCTCTGATGGGTTTATTAATTTCATTATCTTTAAGTCACCGAATTCCTGTTCTTCATTTTTGCCACCAAATATGTATATCTAAAGAAAATAAATATATATTTATTTAACACACATTACAGCCTTACAGCTGATTATTAAATAATGATTATATTGTGACTGTAGTGCAATTTGAAGGTCGCTGACCTGGTTTATTACTTACTCCCTCCCTTACTCACTCACTCTTGTTTAGCAGGCTAAATATTCTACACAAGGGGGCCTATTCCCAAGGTTTTTGCACTGTTTGACAGTTTAAAGGTTATTGACCTGCTTTATGACTCACTCACTCATTTACTCGTGTTTAGCAGGCTAAAGATTCTACAAAAGGAGCTGCTATTAATATTGGGAGTCTATTTTATTACAAAGGCCTCATTAAATACCTATTCACACTGATTCTTTTTTGAAAGGTTTAAAAAACTAACATACGTACATTAACATAGTCCTTGACACCAAATCTGAAACTGATGGACTGCATCTTTGTGGACTGTGCATATTTTTCAATCGTCTGCTCTATTTTATTTGATTTACAGTAAAATTAGGCTGACCAATAGAAGCTCTGTTGATAAAACAAATGAGCATCAAGATGGCGGCAGAACAGCTCGACTTGTTCAGAGCTGATTTGTGATTGGTTGATGCTTTTTGAAAATCTATTGGCATATTAGTGGTAATGATCATGTCATTATGTCCTTTGTTAGAATATTTTTGACCAAATATCTGAATTTTTGGCATGGATTTTTTGACATAATGTATATAAATAAATCTGAAGGTTGTCTTTATATTATAAAGATAATATACTCTTGTATATTTAAAATAAGCTGCACAGAGAACAAAACACGCTCAGAAACGTACATGACTATGCAGGATAAATGCTGCATGACTGAAGCGTCCCGTCGGAGGAATCCCCACATAAAGTGGTACCTTCCACTTCATCTTTGCTTAAAAGAGTCAAATAAGAGCAGAAAGGAGAGATGTGTTTATATTTGCTGAGGAATAAATCAAATTTTATTCAATGAGCTGCAAACAGTGACATCTACCGATGCTTAACTTGTGGATTTCATTGGTTGCAGAGACGGTTCCATCAGGGCCAGTAACTGTTCCCCCAAACAGGTAGATATCCTGCATTAAACAGAGACAGAGGACTTTTATCATTAATTCTTATTTAACCTTAATAATAAAGGGTAAAATGGGACAAAGGACATGGCCAAGAACATACAGCATTTTCTGGGGTTCAGCTGCTTAACTGTTTATGTGGTAAAATCGGAAATTAACATATTTATGCCTGAGCTCAGATGTTGCAGACCTTGTCGTGGTGAGCTGTAAAGGTCTGTCCAGTGCACGATATTGGTGAATCTCCCTTAACCTCATTCTTCTGCCACACCAGGGTCTCTAAAGAGGGGGAGCACAGGCGTCTCAGTGGTGTGCTGAGGCACTGCTGATGTAAATCATGTTTAAAAATGGAAAAAAAAAATAATAGTTTACCTGTATTTAGGATGTGAATATCTTTGTGGTAGGACCCGTCCTCTCCACATCCACCAAACACAAAGATCTGCTCATTCACTACAGCGCACATGTGGTTATACCTATAAACAGAATATGAATAGCACAATTGTGTAAGAAAGCACTTTGCACCACCAACTATCAGCAGAGGGCCTGGACACTGCAGTGGAAGAGCTGGTGTATGTAGACCAAAAAACTCCAAGTCCCAGAATCCCCAGCGGTAATCAGCACAGACCAGGCTCAGCTGTATCATGCAGCATAAAAACCTCAACCAAACCTCAGTTCTCTGTCGCACCTTTGTAGAGTGGTGACCGGTAACAATGGGTAACAGAGAAAAAAGAAAGAAAAAAAAGGAAATCTAAAAAAAAAGTTCTCAAAAGAAAGCAAAAGGCTCACAAAGAAATAGATTCTAAAAGAAAGACACACAACAGAAAAGAATCTTTAAAAAAAGATAAAAACATACGTTTCTACATTTTGTTAAGTTTATTTGTCTCTATGTCCTTTGTTTGAGCCATGCCATGTGGCATGTCCTTTGTTTGCCACTTTTCCTTATTTTAAAACCTTTATATTGTCTGACACAATCATAGCGCTATGAAACAGAATACAATTTTTTTTGCTGTGTATAAGTATATAAATCTCCTTGAAAAACTATTCAAAATATTAAAAAATGTTGACATATATGCTTATACTAAGCAAAAAAATCTGCAAAAGGTGTAAGCTAAACTTTTTAGTAAGTTTTCTTAAAATAAGCTTATCTTAAAAACAGATAACTTGACTTTGATGTCTTTTTGTGCTTATTTTAAGTCCAAATGACATTTACAATGAACGATAAGGAAAATAATACGATTTATTGTTTTGATAAATAGATATTTATCATTTCACTTGCGCAACTTGTAGTGTACAGCGTATACAGCCATTGATTACCTTGCAGATGGTGAAGTCCCAGTTGTTTTGATTGGTGTCCAAATCATTGATACTAGAAGAAATCACACAGAATACTTTAGGTTTAATGAAGATTATTATGAATTAAATAAAAAATGTTTCAACTACTAAAAATTCAGTATTGATAATATATGTTGTAGGGAATATTTTTTTTTATGTAATCCATAAATATGTAATACAGCAATTGTACAAATGATTCCCAACTAAACAAAATTAAAAACTCTGTAAAAATGTGTTTTATTACTTTGTATAGACTAGACTTTAGAGTGCAAGTGTTATAATCTATCTGTATGAGCAAGTTATGGTATTAACCTGTGTTAAACATCATGAGGTCGTCTGTAGGAACTCCATACAGAATTCCTCCGTAAACATAGATATTATCTCCTAAAGCTGCAGAGCTGTGTCTCAGAGTCTTCAGAGGAACTCCTCCAGTCGCCAACTTCTCCCATCTTAGAGTTACTGAGGACGAAAAGACACTAAATAATGTGTTACAACATATTAAATATCGATTCTGTCCAATGAAAAACAAATTTTACTACATAATTTGGGTGTTTTTTTTATTTTATGGACCTGGACTACACACCTGTGTGTGTAAGTAACTATAGGTTTAAATAGGATCTCCGGTGGATTTTACAGAGACTCTAAGACTAGGTCAGTGGCTGAACTGCACTTATTGCTGGGCATTATTACACATGTTGTAAAGTAACACATGACATTGCAAAGACTTATTAGTGTAAAAATGTCTTTATTTAAAACGTTTCTAACTGTTTTCCGTCTCGCTGCCTCCTGGTGTCGCAGTGCTGTTAGCCAATCAGAGGCGAGATGTTTGCATATATGAATGCTCATGTATTCTATCGGACTAAAGCAGAGTTATACCAGATCACCGGAGCACTTTTTTTCCCACAAAAAAACAGCTCTCATGGCATTCATTCATACAAGAGACACAACTAGACATTTTAAAATGAATGAAAAAACGATGGAACGACACCTTTAAAAACATCTGCGCTGTGTTTTTTCTATTTCTTTTCTTCTGTTATCGATGTCAGAAGATGAAGCTCCTTACCGATGTCAAAGCAGTGCACCCCTGGGAGACACTCTGTAGCATCAGGATGAGCAGATCCTCCCAGTAAATAGAGCTTCCCTTTGATAACGCTGTGAAGAAAAACACGACAGGCTTTATTTCTGAACTTTAACCCCCCGGGGACGCCTGTGGCTAAAAAGCTTTGAAACATTTCCTCTTTTTAATAACTGTGCTTTCGAAGTTATAAAGCAGAACTTCTGCTTATAGAGCATCTTTTAAACTTTCAGGCAAAACCACATTTGTGTTTGTGAGGAAAGAAAGGAATAGGATTATTTAAATAAAACAAAGTTATTAATGTGTAAAAAAGTTCATTTTCAGTTTTCTTGATGGATTTCTAGTATTCCATTATGGAAAGAAGTTCCATATTTTGTATTTTGGAAATTTTCTAAGGGTATTTAACTGTAACTGGCCAAAAATGTCTTGAAACATTTTTCTTTTTTGAATAATTTTGCATTCAAAGCTCAAAATCAATAAAATCATCTAGGAGTGCAAAATTTATCCTAATAGAAACAGGAAACAAAAAAAATGTAAGCTCATTTTATTTGATACAGAATATAAATGCAATTGTGAGTAATTAGGAATTTAGTTAATAGATAGATAAATACATACATATATTTAAGGGTTGGGAGTGTTATTTAAAAAATTACTTTAAATAAAAATAGATTTGTAATGTACTCTATTGAATTGCTATTTTAAACTAATGTAATTTGATTTCTTTTGATTACTTTTGGATTACTTATCTTTTCAAACACACAGGAAACCTTTTACAAATAAATTAATGTCAAATAATTTTGTGGTTTTACACAACATACATACAAACCCATCTCATCTTTTTGCATGAAAATCAATCCAATTTCCTCCATATTTTAATATATATATTTTTTGCTTACCACAGTGTGTGTCCTTCTCGAGCTGCAGGTACGACTCCGTTCTGAGGCATACTCTCCCAGCTTACCCGAGCAGGAGAGACTGGAAAAGAATAAAAGAAAGAAAAGGAAAGAGTATAATTTAGTTACATTCTGTGTATCTGCATAGGTATTAATTTAGTTAAAGACAGTTAAATATAGTGACTCTATTCAATTTATTCTTTTTCATTTGCATGAGAATATTGGAGCTCCATGCATCTGCTGGATTATTAGAGAAAACCATTAGGAACCTCTACAACTCGCTATAAGCTGAGGCGTCTGGCATGTTGCAGCATTACACATGAATTACACACTACTTCTGTGTGTATAGCTCAAAAAATCCAAGAATTTCCTAAATCAGTCTAAATGTTTAATCAATTATTGTTTCTGGTACTGTTTTACCTCTATTTCGAAAAGCTTACCTGTAATCATGTAAAAATCATTTAAATATAAAGGCCCAGCTTCCTAAAGAGAATAAAAGGCAACATACATGAATTAACAGGATGTAAATACTGTACATTTATAAGCAACAATCAAGCAAAACATTATAACCCTTTCCTTGTTTTTACACCAATTATCTATTAGTTTTCAGCTCCACTGATCATATAGGACACTTTGTAGTTCTATACTGATAATTACAGACTGTAGTACTCTGTATCTGTTTCTTTAAAATGTATTTCTAATTTTCCCTCATTTTGTCAGCTGTATGTCCCTCGTCACTAGTGATGCCCCAACACTAGGAGGGGAAGGCTAGCACACACCTCCTCCGACACATGTGAAGTCAGACTCCGCTGCTGATGCAGCATTGCCGAGTAGCATCACAGCGCTAACGCGCGGAGGAAAGCGCAGCGACTCGGTTCTGATACATCAGCTCACAGACGCAGCCTTGTGCTGATCCACATCACCCTAGGAGTGATGAGGGGAAAGAGAGAGCGCCATCTACTGTACCCACCCAGAGAGAGCAAGGCCAGTTGTGCTCTCTCAGGGCTCTGGCAGCTGATGTCAAGCTGCATGACCACTGGGCACCCTCTGCAATTGTTTCTCTGCATTTGTTTCTCTGAAACAGCAGTGCTGCTGGAGTTTTTAAACTCTGTGTCTCTACTGTGGGGTTCTGAGTATTGAAGAACAGGGAAAAAAGAGGAAAATATTAAAGTATGCAAAAAAACGATACAGAACTACTTTGTGTGTATAAAACAAGGAGATAATGTCATAATGTTAAGCTTGTTCAGTGTATTTTGACCCTATCATCTTATTGTCCAGTTATATTGTAGGTTGTAGATGTTCTCCCACCTCAGAGTTCATGGTAGACACTCCTCCATGTAAGAAGGCAATATTTCCAGCCACTGCAACTGCATGACCGGACCTATAAAAAAACAGCGGCTGTGAATATGGCTGCAGTGAGATGCTGTACTTTAAAGGTGGATGTGAAGTCATGCTGATGGGTGACAGGAGTGTCCTCTTTACAGGATTTTGTTACGGATAGTTTCTCACCTCGGGCTGGGGGGCAATCCTTCAGTCTCCTTCTCCACCCAGTGTCCACTCGCCAGGGCCATCTGTAGACCTATAATAATAATGTCCCCCTGACCTGTCCGTTCTCTTCTGTCCCGATGCTAAATGCTGGAGTCAGGAATGTGCCGGTTCCCGGACGTCCCAGTGGCCTATAGGACTATATTCATTCCCAGATCTGTGGTGGTGCACCTGTAAGATGAGGCCAATTGTTGCCTAGCAACAGTAAACAGACTTTTCGCTTACCTCGGACACTTAGGTGTGTTCACCTGTAATGCGTTCACTGAGACTGAGAGTAAACTGAAACTTAATGACTGCTGTCCCTTATCAGGACCTGTCACAATAAACAACAAAAGTTTTCTCAGTCAGCTTATGAGGTAGAGTCACCTGGAATTCAGGCTTTCAGTTAACAGCTGTGCTGAACCCATCAAGAGTTAATTACTTGAATTTCTTGTCTCTTAATGTTAGTTTGAGAGAATCAGTTAAAGTAAAGTAGTGAAGAGTTGAAGTTACATGTATACTGTGAATAGTGAATATTTGAGAAATGTTATAATCCATATTATAAGAAGCAAGAAATACCTGTCTACATGTCTTTTTATTGTTTAATTTTACATTGTTTGCTTACTGAAAAATTACTTACACCTCAACACAGTTTCTTCCAAATAAAACTACATATAATCATATAATACACAAGAAATATATATTTGGAAGTGAATACATACATTTCAATAGATTTATGCATATATTAATTCTAGTATTTATTGTTTTTTAAGTTCTAAATTACTATTTGATGGTATTTATAACTTTTAATGATTAAATAAAATTCTTCAATAAATGAACTGAGACTGATTTCCGTCCACCGGCCCCGCCCCACCTGTGTTCCAGTAAGCCCCGCCTCCTAGCGCTGGGATTGGCTTATACCATGACGTCTACGGCTCTGTGATTGGTTGTTAAACGGCGAACTGCCTGTGAGCAACTGTTACCGACCAATCGTCGCACAGGAGGCGTGGCTTTGCCGTAAACGCGTGGTCTGAAATAAAAGGCCTCGTGCTTTATCTTAAAGACAGACGAGCAGAAATGTTTATAGCAGAAATATTTTATTTTATTTTATTTATTTTATAAATAATGACAGAGAGAATTACTAAAATGCTTTGTAACTAGCAAATATTTGTAATTAATTACACTGTATTTTATTTTATAATAGAAAAGTAGAAAAAAATGCAGATTGTTTTATACATAAATAAAAAAATTAATTGTGGGCCTCTAAAATCAGTAATTTTGTTATTTATAATTAATTTAATCAGTGTTACAACCAACACAATTGTGTATTTTTAGTTTAGTGGATTTTTTATATCTCTATTAAATTTTATGTTATGCTATTCAGTATTTAATTATATTATATTATTATATTACTGTTTTATGTGAGTAGGCAGATATTTATTTTATTTCACTGCTAGTTATACTATATCTGACTTTGTGTATGACAAATAAACGTTAATTTGATTTGACAGATAAAAAGATATATTGTTCTAAAAAATGTTTTTGTTATTTTATGAAAAGACTCTCTTCAGTTTGTTATAGCATTTTCCACATTTGGCTGTTTCTGCTATAAATATACATATATAGAGTTGTGGTTTGTCTTCAAATCCTTGGTTAAAAACAGTGAAAGAGGCCTAATATTAAATAAATAAAATAATAATGGCCTCCTACGCACTCTTCCGTTTACTCAACACGGCTCAACACCTTTCTGCTGCAGTCTGAGGGGGGCGCTGTTTCCTGTGACGGACTTTCAGCCAGAGCTGGTTTATGGAGAGACTGCCCACTCCATATCATATCCCCTAACAGAGCTAAAGGCTAAAAACTAAAAGTATTCTAAGCGCTCTATCAAAAAAAGGTATTTAAGTAGAAGTTGGAGTGTTCTTTATTTACTACACCTAATTGGAAGTACTAAAATATAAATACAAAAAATCTGTACTTCTGTTCTAGTTTTGAAAGTAAAACTACATTACTGTGTTATGTAGTTATTAGATTCAAGATTCAAGAGTTTTTATTGTCATTATCATTATTGTCATTGTCATGTTATATTTGAATAGATCTTAACTTTTTTTTTACAAGGATTTGAATCTTTCATGTTGCTCGATACTAAGTTCCTAAGGAATTATCATCTACAAATGTATTAATGTCAGTATTCCACATGTTTCTAAGCTTGCTATGTGACGTTTTAAAGACTTTAACACAAAATATAAATTTTACTATGAAATGTGAAATGTGACAATCTGATTGACTTGTAGCTATGTAACATTTCATATGTAACTTCTGTATTTATTGCTTTATTTATTTCATAGAATATTTTAGTGCTTATAACACTGGTGGGATTAATTAATGTGCTATTTTCCTGTACATTGAAATTACTTTGAAACCAATAAAACATTAAATAACAAAAAAAAAACCTTTTAAACCTTTTTGTATATTATTAAAATTATGATTTTGCTCAAATGCTGCATATAATTTATATTTTTGGTCTCACTCGGCAGCGCCCTCTAGTGTCCGACAATCCGAAAACACATCCCCCGGTGGTTCATCCCTGCTTATCTCTGCGCTCTCTGCTCGTTACCTCCGCTGCTAGTTTAGCGTAGCTACCTCGAAGCGTCGTCCCCGCTCAGAGCCTCGGATTTGGGGGGAATTACCGCGGCAGACACGGCCAGCCTGTTCGGGCTCGGAGCAGGGAGGCACCCTGGAAGGAGCCGGAGCACCGAAGATATGCACCCAGCACGGCTTCTATCTGACTCCGGTGATCTGTGAGGAGATGGCCCAGCCGGGGAAGGAGCCCAGGCAGCCCAGCCGCGTCGTCCTGGTGAAGAGGATCATTATGAAGGATGACAGCCCTGTAAGAGGAGATACGAGCTGGTTTAAAACCGGAATCTGTCTTATTGGTTTTATTCAGACGTTCAGAAAACGATATTAATCAAATATTGCGCAGAATTTAGCGTATTGGCTTTATCATCGGTTTAGCCAGCTAGCGTTAGGTTACGTGTTTTGCGTACCTTAGTTTAGGTTAGAGGCGTGAAGAAAAAGATGAGCTCATTCATTCTGCTAAAACCCTGACAGCAAACAACGTTTAATAAACGTTATTTAATAAACGTCATGGTTTCATTGACCTAACCTACATCATTTAATGTTGATGATGGAAAAATAACATTTATTTAACATTGCCTGTTTAACATTTATTTAGTCATCGCATCAGTTTTGAAATCCTGATGTTAAATCAACGTTTATTTAATAAAAGGTTTTGATTGGTTGGGGCATTGAATAAACGTTATTTTTCAATGTGGTTTTGAATATTATAAATGTTATAATTTGTGGGAGGCACCTTTAACCTAATATCATTCATTGTGAAAACCATAACCATTTAAAACGTTGAAGGCTTGTCAAATAATAAAGGCATCATGAAAACTGCATTAATTTAACCAAAATGTACAAAAATAACGTTTATTTAATGTTACTTTGCTATTAGGGGAAAAAGCCTGACAGGTGAAACATTTAATATTAGCTTAACGTTACCTATAGGTTAAGCAGACTTAGCGTTTAATGACAGTCTGTTCAGACAACTATATATTTATCTTATGTATTGTCTAAACGAGCATTAAACATAAACTGAACAAATAATGAGTGTAAATAAAATAAATACGAGTAAAGCTATCCTATCCTAGACCGTCAGAGCATTGGCTGGGTAAAGCTAAGCTAGGCTAAGCTAACTAGCCGGTTGTCCGGCTAAGCGCTTTTTCAGTCACCATTTTGAAACTTCTCTCCGCGTTCGCCAGCAAATGTCAGCCAAACACTGTCACACATCAAGTGTCATGTCGTGTCGTTAATGTTTACTGCGTTTGGGAACGTTTTAAGAAGATATTTGTCGTCGTTTGTCGTATTTTATTATTTGTTTTGATGCGCGCGCGCTTTGGTTTTAGCGTTAGCTAGCATGCTAACTAGCAGCGCTCCATGTTACGTAATACGGAGGAAGCTGTGAGCTTTGGGCGCGTGCGCGCGTGTATGTTGTTTGTGTAACGGCGTGCGTGCGTGCGCGCGCGTGTAACTGTGCATGTAAACTAATTTGTGTGTAACTGTGCAACTGTGTGTTTAAGAGCGTGTGTATTACTGAGAATTTGTGTATTACTGTGTAAGAGAATGTATATGAGTGTGTGTGTAACTGTAAGAGAATGTGTGTGTACCTGGTGTGTAAGAGAATGTATGTGCATGTGTGTGTCTGTGTGGAAATGCTCTTACTTTCACTACTAAACATGCCCCTTAGTTCTAGTGTATAGCGTGTAGTTTTTCTAAAATTTTATTGCATATTTGTGTTGGTAAAATACAATACCGGAAACTAAAGATCCTATTATCGTTTTTAAAACAATTTAAATCACCAATAAAATCGGACAAAACCTTATCTTTTATCTTATCTTTTAATGGCTGCTACACTTGCATAGATCTCCACACCAACATGCCGACTCTCCGCTGCTCACTGCACAACCAGCAGGCTAATATCGTTGGTATCTCTCGGTGTGGTATCTTTCTGTTGAAGGGCGTGACTTTATCTGTAAACATTCTCTGGCTTAAACCTTATAAGAACTGCAATTCTGGGGTTCTCTCTGGGTTAAGAAAGGGCCTTTCTCAAAGGCTGAATGGTGGCTGAAACCTTGCTGAACCCAGGTATCAAATCTACAACGCTTTCATCAATAACTCAGTGCTTTAACCACTGAGCCACCACAGAGTGGCATAAGTTAAGGGTTTGAATTAGAGTGGTGATCGTTCAGCATCCTGACCTCACTAACCTCACTCTTGCTTCTGAACGCAACCCTTCGTGATTATATATCTTGAAAAGTCCTGTGATTTCCATCAGTAGTTTGAATAAAAAGGTGCTAATATTGGGCCTGTAGAGACATGACCATTAAGTCTGAAGGAAGAAGAAGAACCATTCAATTACCAGGTGTCTTTCACACCTAGGAATTTGCCCTTTTTACACACTCAACCCCAGGGGTGGTTAGGGCTTAGTTGCCTTGCTTTCACACATTTGGTCTGAAGTAAAATAGCTAGTGTAAAATGTGCCAAAGGACCAACATTTGATTCAGTCATAAGAAATGGTCTTAGTTTGGATCTAATAACCATGGACGGTTTCACTCAACTATGTGTGTTATTTTTTTAAAGTGCCCAAACACAACTGATATACATATTTATTGAATA